>NW_027252962.1:0-19349 GCF_044704955.1 Pristiophorus japonicus | reverse complement strand
CCCCCAAATCTTCTCCCCCGCCCCTTCAATGCTCTCTCCCCCAGCCCCCACAATCCTCTCTCCCCCTGCCCCCCAATCGTCTCTCCCCCCCCGCCCCTCCAATCCACTCTCCCCCCTTCCCCCCAATACTCTCTCCCCCCCGCCCCCTCAATCCTCTCTCCCCCTCCCCAATCCTCTCTCCCCCCTGCCCCTCTAAACCACTCTCCCCCCAATCCTCTATCTCCCAAACCTCTCTCTCTACCCACAATCCTTTCTCTCTCCCCGCCCAATCCTCTATCTCCCCCCCCAATCCTCTCTCTCCCCCAATCCTCTCTCCCCCCGCAATCCTCTCTCTTCCCCCCAATCCTCTCTCTCCCCTCCCAATCCTCTCTCTCCCCCCCAATCCTCTCTCCACCCGCAACCCCCTCAATCCTCTCTCCCCCAATCCTCTCTCTCCACCCCCAATCCTCTCTCTCCCCCGCAATCGTCTCTCTCCTCTGCCAATCCTCTCTCTCCCCCCCCGAATCCTCTCCCCCCCAAATGTTCTCCCCCATTCTCCCCCGCCCCTCCAATCCTCTCTCCCCCAGCCCCCACAATCCTCTCTCCCCTTGCCCCCCAATCGTCTCTCCCCGCTGCCCCTCCAATTCACTCTCCCCCCAGCCCCCCAATCCTCTCTCCCCCTGCCCCCCCAATTCTCTTTCCCTGCCCCCCAATACTATCTCCCCCCCGCCCCCCAATCCTCTCTTCCCCTGCCCCCAATCCTCTCTCCCCCTGCCCCCAATCCTCTCTACCCTGCCCCCCCAATCCTCTATCTCCCCTCCAATCCTCTCTCTCCCCCCCAATCCTCTCTCTCCCCCCCAATCCTCTCTCTCCCCCCAATCCTCTCTCTCCCCCCCAATCCTCTCTCCCCCCCCAATCCTCTCTCACCCCTCCCAATCCTCTCTCACCCCCAATCCTCTCTCTCCCCCCCAATCCTCTCTCTATCCCCCAATCCTCTCTCCACCCCCAACCCCCTCAATCCGCTCTCCACCAATCCTCTCTCCCCCCCAATCCTCTCTCCACCCCCAACCCCCTCAATCCGCTCTCCCCCAATCCTCTGTCTCCCCCCCCAATCCTCACTCTCCCCTCCCAATCCTCTCTCTCCTCCCGCAATTCTCTCTCTCCCCTGCCAATCCTCTCTCTGCGAATCCTCTCCCCTCGCCCCGAATCTTCTCCCCCATTCTCCCCCGCCCCTCAAATCCTCTTTATCCCCCACCCCTCCAATCCTCTCTCTCCCCCGCCGCACCAATCCTCTCTCCCCCCCTGCTCCCCCAATCCACTCCGCCCCCAGCCCCCCTAATGCTCTCTCCCTCTGCCCCCCAATGCTCTCTCCCCCCCACCCCCAATTCTCTCTCCCCCCTGCCCCCCAATTCTCTCTCCCCCCTGCCCCCCAATGCTCTCTCCCCCCGACCCCAATCCTCTCACTCCCCCCTCCCCCCAATCCTCTCACTCCCCCCCAATCATCTCTCTCCCCCCGCAATCCTGTCTCTGCTCTGCCAATCCTCTCTCCCCCCCGAATCCTCTCCCCCATTCTCCCCCGCCCCTCCAATCCTCTCTCCCCCACAATCCCCTCTCTCTTCCCGCAATCCTCTCTCCCCCGCAACCGCCTCAATCATCTCTCCCCCCAATCCTCTCTCTCCAGCCCCTAATCCTCTCTCTCCTCCCGCAATCCTCTCTCTCCCCTGCCAATCCTTTCTCTCCCCTGCTTCGCCCGGATCCTCTCCCTGCACCCGAATCTTCTCCGCCCATTCTACCCCGCCCCTCCAATCCTCTTTCTCCCCCGCCCCTCCAATCCTCTTTCTCCCCCGCCCCTCCAATCCTCTCTCTCCCCCCCGAATCTTCTCCCCCCATTCTCCCCCGCCCCTCCAATCCTCTTTATCCCCCTCACCTCCAATCCTCTCTCTCCCCAGCACCCCCCAATCCTCTCTCCCCCTGCCCCCCAATCCTCTCTCCCCCTGCCCCCCAATCCTCTCTCCCCCTGCCCCCCAATGCTCTCTCCCCCTGCCCCCAATCCTCTCTCCCACTGCCCCCCAATCCTCTCTCCCCCCGCCCCTCCAATCCACTCTCCCCCCAGCCCCCCAATCCACTCTTCCCCCCCAAAACCCTCAATCCTCTCTCCCCCCAATCCTCTCTCCCCCCAATCCTCTCTCTCACCGCCCCGCCAATCGTCTCTCTCTCCCCCCAATCCACTCTTCCCCCCCAAACCCCTCAATCCTCTCTCCCCCCAATCCTCTCTCCCCCCAGTCCTCTCTCTCGCAATCCTCTCTCTCACCCCCCCGCCAATCCTCTCTCTCTCCCCCCAATCCTCTCTCTCCCCCCAATCCTCTATCACCCGCCCCAATCCTCTCTCTTACCCCCCCAATCCTCTCTCTCCCCCCCAATCCTCTCTCTCCCCCCCAATCATCTCTCTCTCCCCCCAATCCTCTCTCTACCCTCCCAATCCTCTCTCTCCCCTCCCAATCCTCTCTCCCCCACAATCCTCTCTCTCCTCCCGCAATCCTCTCTCCCCCCACAACCCCCTCAATCCTCTCTCCCCCAATCCTCTCTCTCCACCCCGAATCCTCTCTCTCTTCCCCCCAATCCTCTCTCTCCTCCCGCAATCCTCTCTCTCCCCTCCCAATCCTCTCTCTCCTCCCGCAATCCTCTCTCCCCCCGCAACCCCCTCAATCCTCTCTCCCCAACCCTCTCTCTCCACCCCCAAACCTCTCTCTCCCCTCCCAATCCTCTCTCTCCCCTCCCAATCCTCTCTCCCCCCCAATCCTCTCTCTCCTCCCGCAATCCTCTCTCCCCCCGCAACCCCCTCAATCCTC
This sequence comes from Pristiophorus japonicus, assembly GCF_044704955.1. Classification (NCBI taxonomy): domain Eukaryota; kingdom Metazoa; phylum Chordata; class Chondrichthyes; family Pristiophoridae; genus Pristiophorus; species Pristiophorus japonicus. The sequence continues at coordinate 16,521 of NW_027252962.1, read as the reverse complement.
TCTCCCCAACCCTCTCTCTCCACCCCCAAACCTCTCTCTCCCCTCCCAATCCTCTCTCTCCCCTCCCAATCCTTTCTCCCCCCCAATCCTCTCTCTCCTCCCGCAATCCTCTCTCCCCCCGCAACCCCCTCTCCCCCCGCAACCCCCTCAATCCTCTCTCCCCCAATCCTCTCTCTCCACCCTCAATCCTCTCTCTCCCCCCCAATCCACTCTCTCCCCCCCAATCATCTCTCTCTCCCCCCAATCCTCTCTCTACCCTCCCAATCCTCTCTCTCCCCTCCCAATCCTCTCTCCCCCCCAATCCTCTCTCTCCTCCCGCAATCCTCTCTCCCCCCGCAACCCCCTCAATCCTCTCTCCCCCAATCCTCTCTCTCCACCCCGAATACTCTCTCTCTTCCCCCCAATCCTCTCTCTCCTCCCGCAATCCTCTCTCTCCCCTCCCAATCCTCTCTCTCCTCCCGCAATCCTCTCTCCCCCCCCCGCAACCCCCTCAATCCTCTCTCCCCAACCCTCTCTCTCCACCCCCAAACCTCTCTCTCCCCTCCCAATCCTCTCTCTCCCCTCCCAATCCTCTCTCCCCCCCAATCCTCTCTCTCCTCCCGCAATCCTCTCTCCCCCCACAACCCCCTCAATCCTCTCTCCCCAACCCTCTCTCTCCACCCCCAAACCTCTCTCTCCCCTCCCAATCCTCTCTCTCCCCTCCCAATCCTCTCTCCCCCCCAATCCTCTCTCTCCTCCCGCAATCCTCTCTCCCCCCGCAACCCCCTCTCCCCCCGCAACCCCCTCAATCCTCTCTCCCCCAATCCTCTCTCTCCACCCTCAATCCTCTCTCTCTTCCCCCCAATCCTCTCTCCTCCCACAATCCTCTCTCTCCCCTGCCAATCCTCTCTCTCCCCCTCCCCGAATCCTCTCCCCCGCAAATCTTCTCCCCCCATTCTCCCCCGACCCTCCAATCCTCTTTCTCCCCCGCCCCTCCAATCCGCTCTCTCCCCCGCCACCTCAATCCTCTCTCCTTCGCCCCCCAATCCTCTCTCCCCCCAGCCCCCTCAATGCTCTCTCCCCCCCAGCCCCACCAATCATCTCTCCCCCCCCAGCTCCCTCAATACTCTCTCCGACCCCAGCACCCCCAATCATCTCTCCCCCCTCAGCCCCCCAATCCTCTCTTCCCCCCCAGCCCCCAATCCTCTCTTCCCCCCCACAGCCACCCCAATCCTCTCCCGCCCCCCCAATCCTCTCTCCCCCCCAGCCCCCCATTCCTCTCTCCCCCCAGCACCCCCATTCCTCTCTCTCCCCCTCAGCCCCCTTAATCCTCTCTTCGCCCCCTGCCCCCAATCCTCTCTCCCCCTGCCCCCAATTCTCTCTCCCCCTGCCCCGCAATACTCTCTTCCCCCGCCCCCAATCCTCTCTTCCCACCTGCCCCCCAATCCTCTCTCCCCTGCCCCAATCCTTTCTCCCACCTTGCCCCCCAATCCTCTCTCCCCTGCCCCCCCAATCATCTCTGACCTGCACCCCCCAACCTCTCTTCCCCCCCAGCCTCCTTAATCCTCTCTTCGCCCCCCTGCCCCAATCCACCCTCCCCCACTGCCCCCCTAATCCTCTCTCCCCCAATCCTTTCTCCCCCCAACCCCCTCAATCCTCTCTCCCCCAATCCTCTCTCTCTCCCCCCCAATCCTCTCTCCCCCCCCCCAATCCCCTCTCTCCCCCCCAATCCTCTCTCTCCCCTCCCAATCCTCTCTCTCTTCCCGCAATCCTCTCTCTCCCCTGCCAATCCTCTCTCTCCCCCCCGAATCTTCTCCCCGCCGAATCTTCTCCCCCGCCCCTCCAATCCTTGTATCCCCCGCCCCTCCAATCCTCTCTTTCGCCAGCCCCCCCTAATCCTCTCTCCCTCTGCCCCCCAATCCTCTCTCCCCCTGCCCCCCAATCCTCTCTCCCCCTACCCCCCAATCCTCTCTCCCCCCGCCCCTCCAATCCACTCTCCCCCCAACCCCCCAATCCACTCTCCCCCCCAAACCCCTCAATCCTCTCTCCCCCCAATCCTCTCTCCCCCCAATCCTCTCTCTCTCTCCCAATCCTCTCTCTCACCCCACCCCCCACCCCCGGCCAATCCTCTCTCTCTCCCCCAATCCTCTCTCTCCCCGAATCCTCTCTCACCCCGCCCAATCCTCTCTCTTCCCCCCCCCAAACCACTCTCTCCCCCCCAATCCTCTCACTCCCCTCCCAATGCTCTCTCCCCCTCAATCCTCTCTCTCCTCCCGCAATCATCTCTCCCCCCGCAACCCCCTCAATCCTCTCTCCCCCAACCCTCTCTCTCCACCCCCAATCCTCTCTCTCCGCCCCCCCAATCCTCTCTCTCCCCTGCCAATCTTCTCTCTCCCCCTCCCCGAATCCTCTCCTCCCCAAATCTTCTCCCCCCATTCTCCCCCGCCCCTCCAATGCTCTCTCCCCCAGCACCCACAATCCTCTCTCCCCCTGCCCCCCAGTCGTCTCTCCCCCCTGCCCCTCCAATGCACTCTCCCCCCAGCCCCCCAATCCTCTCTCCCCCTGCCCCCCAATACTCTCTCCCCCCCGCCCCCTCAATCCTCTCTCCCCCCTACCCCCTCAATCCTTTCTCCCCCGAATACTCTCTCTCTCCCCCCAATCTACTCTCTCCCCCCCCAATCCTCTCTCTCCCCCCCAATCCTCTCTCTCCCCTCCCAATCCTCTCTCTCCTCCCGAAATCCTCTCTCTCCCCTGCCAATCCTCTCTCTCCCCCCGAATCTTCTCCCCCCATTCTCCCCCGCCGCACCAATCCTCTTTATCCCCCGCCACTCCAATCCTCTCTCTCCCCAGCCCCCCCCAATCCTCTCTCCCCCCTGCCCCCAATCCTCTCTTCCCCTGCCCCCAATCCTCTCTCCCCCTGCCCCCCAATCCTCTCTCCCCCCTGCCCCCCAAACCTCTCTCCCCCTCCCGACGCCAGAATCCTCTCTCCCCCCGCCCCTCCAATCCACTCTCCCCCCAGCCCCCCAATCCACTCTCCCCCCCCAAACCCCTCAATCCTCCCTCCCCTCAATCCTCCCTCCCCCCAATCCTCTCTCCCCCCAATCCTCTCTCTCTCCCAATCCTCTCTCTCTCCCCCCCGCCAATCCTCTCTCTCCCCTCCCAATCCTCTCTCCCCCCAATCCTCTCTCTCCTCCCGCAATCCTCTCTCCCCCCGCAACCCCCTCAATTCTCTTTCCCCCAATCCTCTCTCTCCACCCCCAATCCCCTCTCTCCGCCCCCCCCAATCCTCTCTCTCATCCCGCAATCCTCTCTCTCCCCTGCCAATCCTCTCTCTCCCCCTCCCCGAATCCTCGCGCCCCCAAATCTTCTCCCCCGCCCCTCCAATGCTCTCTCCCCCAGCTCCCACAATCCTCTCTCCCCCTGCCCCCCAATCGTCACTCCCCCCCTGCCCCTCTAATCCACTCTCCCCCCAGCCCCCCAATCCACTCTCCCCCTGCCCCCCCATTCTCTCTCCCCCCTGCCCCCCAATACTCTCTCCCCCTCCCCAATCCTCTCTCCCCCCTGCCCCCCTAAACCACTCTCCCCCAATACTCTATCTCCCAAACCTCTCTCTCTCCCCCCAACCCTCTCTCTCTCCCCCCCAATCCTCCATCTCCCCCATAATCCTCTCTCTCCCTCAATCCTCTTTCCCCCCCCAATCCTCTCTCTTCCCCCCCCAATCCTCTCTCTCCCCTCCCAATCCTCTCTCTCCCCCCCAATCCTCTCTCCACCCGCAACCCCCTCAATCCTCTCTCCCTCAATCCTCTTTCTCCACCCCCAATCCTCTCTCTCCCCCGCAATCGTCTCTCTCCCCTGCCAATCCTCTCTCTCCCCCATTCTCCCCCGTCCCTCCAATCCTCTCTCCCCCAGCCCCCACAATCCTCTCTCCCCTTGCCCCCCAATTGCCTCTCCCCCCTGCCCCTCCAATTCACTCTCCCCCCAGCCCCCCAATCCTCTCTCCCCCTGCCCCCCAAATTCTCTTTCCCTGCCCCCAATACTATTTCCCCCCCAATCCTCTCTTCCCCCCTGCCCCAATCCTCTCTCCCCCTGCCCCCAATCCTCTCTCCCCTGCCCCCAATCCTCTATCTCCCCCCCAATCCTCTATCTCCCCCCCAATCCTCTCTCTCCCCCCCAATCCTCTCTCTCCCCCCCAATCCTCTCTCTCCCCCCCAATCCTCTCTCCCCCCGCAATCCTCTCTCTCCCCTCCCAATCCTCTCTCACCCCCAATCCTCTCTCTCCCCCCCAATCCTCTCTCTCCCCCCCAATCCTCTCTCCACCCCCAACCCCCTCAATCCGCTCTCCACCAATCCTCTCTCTCCCCCCGAATCCTCTCTCCACCCCCAACCCCCTCAATCCGCTCTGCCCCAATCCTCTGTCTCCCCCCCAATCCTCACTCTCCCCTCCCAATCCACTCTCTCCTCCCGCAATTCTCTCTCTCCCCTGAAAATCCTCTCTCTGCGAATCCTCTCCACCCGCCCCGAATCTTCTCCCCCATTCTCCCCCGCCCCTCCAATCCTCTTTATCCGCCACCCCTCCAATCCTCTCTCTCCCCCGCCGCACCAATCCTCTCTCCCCCCCTGCTCCCCCAATCTACTCCCCCCCAGCCCCCCCAATGCTCTCTCCCTCTGCCCCCCAATGCTCTCTCCCCCCCACCCCCAATTCTCTCTCCCCCCTGCCCCCCAATTCTCTCTCCCCCCTGCCCCCCAATGCTCTCTCCCCCCGACCCCAAACCTCTCTCTCCCCTGTCCCCCCAATCCTCTCTCCCCCCCAGCCCTCTCAATCCTCTCCCCCCCCCCAGCCCTCTCAATCCTCTCTCCGCCCAATCCTCTCACTCCCCCCTCCCCCCAATCCTCTCACTCCCCCCCAATCATCTCTCTCCCCCCGCAATCCTGTCTCTGCCCTGCCAATCCTCTCTCCCCCCCGGAATCCTCTCCCCCATTCTCCCCCGCCCCTCCAATCCTCTCTCCCCCACAATCCTCTCTCTCTTCCCGCAATCCACTCTCCCCCGCAACCGCCTCAATCATCTCTCCCCCAATCCTCTCTCTCCAGCCCCTAATCCTCTCTCTCCTCCCGCAATCCTCTCTCTCCCCTGCCAATCCTTTCTCTCCCCTTCCTCGCCCGGATCCTCTCCCTGCCCCCGAATCTTTTCCGCCCATTCTCCCCCGCCCCTCCAATCCTCTTTGTCCCCCGCCCCTCCAATCCTCTCTCCCCACAATCCTCTCTTCCCCCCCCAACCCCCTCAATCTTCTCTCCCCCAAATCCTCTCTCTCTCCCCCAATCCTCTCTCTCTACCCCCCAATCCTCTCTCTCTCCCCCCAATCCTCTCTTCCCCCCCATCCTCTCTCTCCGCTCCCAATCCTCTCTCTCCTCCCGCAATCCTCTCTCCCACCGCAACCCCCTCAATCCTTTCTCCCACAATCCTTTCTCTCCCCCGCCAATCCACTCTCTCCTCTGCCAATCCTCTCCCTGCCTCCCCCCTTGAATCCTCTCCCCCCGCCGAATCTTCTCCCCCCATTCTGCCCCGTCCCTCCAATCCTCTCTCCCCCCAGCCCCCAATCCTCTCTCCCACCCAACCCCCTCAATCCTCTCTCCCCCCCAATCCTCTCTCTCTCCATCCCAATCCTCTCTCTCCCATCCCAATCCTCTCTCTCCCCTCCCAATCCTCTCTCTCCCCTCCCAATCCTCTCTCTCCCCTCCCAATCCTCTCTCTCGCCCCAATCCTCTGTCTCCTCCCGCAATCCTCTCTCTCCCCTGCCAATCCTTTCTCTCCCCCGCCCCCCCCGCCCGGATCCTCTCCCTGCCCCCGAATCTTCTCCGCCCATTCTACCCCGCCCCTCCAATCCTCTTGCTCCCTCGCCCCTCCAATCCTCTTTCTCCCCGCCACGCGAAACCTCTCTCCCCACTGCCCCACCAATCCACTCTCCCCACAGCCACGCCAATCCTCTCTCCCCCCGCCCCCAATCCTCTCTCCCCCCTGCACCCCCAATTCTCTCTCCCCCTGCCCCCCAATGCTCTCTTCCCCCCGCCCCCCAATCCTCTCTCCCCCTGCACCCCAATCCTCTCTCCACAGCGCCCCCAATCCTCTCTCCACAGCGCCCCCAATCCTCTCTCCCCCCAGCCCTCTCAATCCTCTCTCCCCCAATCCTCTCACTCCCCCCCCAATCCTCTCACTTCTCCCAATCCTCTCTCTCCCCTGCCAATCCTTTCTCTCCCCTGCCAATCCTCTCTCTCCCCGCCCCGAATCCTCTCCCCCATTCTCCCCCGCCTCCTCAATTCTCTTTCTCCCCCGCCAGCCCAATCCTCTCTCTCCCCCGCATCCCAATCCTCTCTTCCCACCTGCCCCCCAACCTCTCTCCCCCTTCCCCCCAATCCTCTCTCCCCACCCCCCAATCCTCTATCCCCCCCAGATCCCCCAATCCTCTCTCCCCCTGCACCCCCAATCCTCTCTCCCCGCCCCCCCAATCCTCTCTCCCCGCCCCCCAATCCTCTCTCCCCACCCCCCCAATCCTCTCTCCCTCTGCCCCCCAATCTTCTTTCCCCCTGCCCCCCCAATCTTCTCTCACACCCGCCCCCCCAATCCTCTCCCCCCACCCCCCCAATCCTCTCTCCCCCCAATCCTCTCTCTCCTCCCGCAATCCTCTCTCCCCCCGCAACCCCCTCAATCCTCTCTCCCCCAATCCTCTCTCTCCACCCCCAAGCCTCTCTCGCCCCTGCCAATCCTCTCTCACCCCCGCCGCGAATACTCTCGCGCCGCCAAATGTTCTCCCCCCCCATTCTCCCCCGCCCCTCCAATCCTCTCTCCCCCAGCCCCTACAATTCACTCTCTCCCTGCTCCCAATACTCTCCCCCCTGCCCCCCAATCCTCTCTCCCCCCTGCCCTCCAATCCTCCCTCCCACCTGCCCCCTCAATCCTTTCTCCCCCTCACACCCCCCAATCCTCTCTCCCCCCCAGCCCCCCAATCCTCTCTCCTCCCCAACCCCCTCAATCCTCACGCCCCCAATCCTCTCTCTCCCCCCCAATCCTCTCTCCACTGCCCCCCCAATCCTCTCTTCCCCCCCCAGCCCTCTCAATCCTCTCCCCCCCAATCCTCTCTCTCCCCCCCACAATCCTCTCTCACCCCCAATCCTCTCTCCCCCCCAATCCTCTCTCTCCCCCCAATCCTCTCTCCACCCGCAACCCCCTCAATCCTCTCTCCCCCAATCCTCTCTCTCCACCCCCAATCCTCTCTCTCCCCCGCAATCCTCTCTCTCCTCCCGCAATCCTCTCTCTCCCCTGCCAATCCTCTCTCTCCCCCCCGAAATGTTCTCCCCCATTCTCCCCCGCCCCTCCAATCCTCTCTCCCCCAGCCCCCACAATCCTCTATCCCCCTGCCCCCCAATAGTCTCTCCCCCCCTGCCCCTCCAATTCACTCTCCCCCCAGCACCCCAATCCTCTCTCCCCCTGCCCCCCAATTCTCTTTCCCTGCCCCCGAATACTCTCTCCCCCCCGCCCCTCAATCCTCCCTTCCCCCCTGCCCCCAATCCTCTCTCCCCTGCCCCCAATCCTCTCTCCCCTGCCCCCCCAATCCTCTCTCCCCCCAATCCTCTCTCTCCCCCAACCCCCTCAATCCGCTCTCCCCCAATCCTCTCTCTCCTCCGCAATCCTCACTCTCCCCTCCCAATCCTCTCTCTCCTACCGCAATCCTCTCTCTCCCCTGCCAATCCACTCTCTGCGAATCCTCTCCCCCCCCGCCGGAATCTTCTCTCCATTCTCCCCCGCCCCTCCAATCCTCTTTATCCCCCACCCCTCCAATCCACTCCCACCCAGCCCCCCCAATCATCTCTCCCTCTGCCCCCCAATGCTCTCTCCCCCCCACCCCAATCCTCTCTCCCCCTGCCCCGCCCCAATTCTCTCTCCCCCCTGCCCCCAAATGCTCTCTCCCCCCCTGCCCCCCAATCCTCTCTCTCCCGTCCCCCCAATCCTCTCTCACCCCCAGCCCTCTCAATCCCCTCCCCCACCAGCCCTCTCAATCCTCTCTTCCCGCAATCCTCTCACTCCCCCCCTCCCCCAATCCTCTCACTCCCCCCCAATCATCTCTCTCCCCCCGCAATCCTGTCTCTGCACTGCCAATCCTCTCTCTCCCTCCCCCGAATCCTCTCCCCCATTCTCCCCCGCCCCTCCAATCCTCTTTCTCCTCCGCCCCTCCAATCCTATTTCTCCCCGCCCCTCCAATCCTCTCTCCCCCCCTGCCCCCCCCAAACCTCTCGCCCCCTGCCCCCAATCCTCTCTCCCCTGCCCCCCGAATCCTCTCTCCCCCCCAATCCTCTCTCACTCCCCCAATCCTCTCTCCCCCCCAATCCTCTCTCTCTTCCCGCAATCCTCTCTCCCCCGCAACCCCCTCAATCCTCTCTCCCCCAATCCTCTCTCTCCAGCCCCCAATCCTCTCTCTCCTCCCGCAATCCTCTCTCTCCCCTGCCAATCCTTTCTCTCCCCCCGCCTCTCGCCCGGATCCTCTCCCTGCCCCCGAATCTTCTCCACCCATTCTCCCCCGCCCCTCCAATCCTCTTTCTCCCCCGCCCCTCCTCTCTTCCCACAATCCTCTCTTCCCCCCCCAACCCCCTCAATCTTCTCTCCCCCAAATCCTCTCTCTCTCCCCCAATCCTCTCTCTCTCCCCCCCCCAATCCTCTCTCTCTCCCCCAATCCTCTCTCTCTCCCCCCCAATCCTCTCTATCCCCCCAAATCCTCTCTTCCCCCCCATCCTCTCTCCCCTCCCAATCCTCTCTCTCCTCCCGCAATCCTCTCTCCCCCCGCAACCCCCTAAATCCTCCCTCCCCCAATCCTTTCTCTCCCCCGCCAATCCTCTCTCTCCTCTGCCAATCCTCTCCCCACCTCCCCCCTTGAATCCTCTACCCCGACGAATCTTCTCCCCCATTCTCCCACGCCCATCTAATCCTCTCTCCCCCAGCCCCCACTATTCACTCTCCCCCTGCTCCCAATACTCTCCCTCCCGCCCCCCAATCCTCTCTCCCCCCTGCCCCTCAAATCCACTCTCCCTCCAGCCCCCCAATCCTCTCTCCCCCCCGAACCCCCTCAATCCTCTCTCCTCCCAATCCTCTCTCTCTCCTCCCAATCCTCTCTCTCCCCTCCCAATCCTCTCTCTCCCCTCCCAATCCTCTATCTCCCCTCCCAATCCTCTCTCTCCTCCCGCCAATCCTTTCTCTCCCCCGCCACCCCCGCCCGGATCCTCTCACTGCCCCCGAATCTTCTCCGCCCATTCTCCCCCGCCCCTCCAATCCTCTCTCCCCCCTGCCCCACCAATCCACTCTCCCCCCAGCCCCCCCAATATTCTCTCCCACTGCCCCCAATCCTCTCTTCCCCCTGCCCCCCAATTCTCTCTCCGCTCTGCCCCACAATGCTCTCTCCCCCCCTGCCCCCCAATCCTCTCTCCCCCTGCCCCCCAATCCTCTCTCCCCCCCAGCCCTCTCAATCGTCTCTCCCCCCCCAATCCTCTCACTCCCCCAAAACCTCTCTCTCCCTCGCAATCCTCTCTCTCCCCTGCCAATCCTTTCTCTCCCCTGCCAATCCTCTCTCTCCACACCCCGAAGCCTCTCCCCCATTCTCCCCCGCCTCCTCAATTCTCTTTCTCCCCTGCCAGCCCAATCCTCTCTCTCCCCCGCACCCCAATCCTCTCTTCCCACCTGCCCCCCAACCTCTCTCCCCCTGCCCCCCCAATCCTCTCTCCCCCTGCCCCCCCATTCCTCTCTTCCCCTGCCCCCTCAATCCTCTCTCCCCACCCCCCAATCCTCTATCCCCCCCAGATCCCCCCATCCTCAATCCCCCGCCCCCCCAATCCTCTCTCGCCCTGCCCCCCCAATCCTCTCTCCCCCCACCCCCCCAATCCTCTCTCCCCCGCACCCCAGTGCTCTCTCTCCCCGCCCCCAATCCTCTCTTCCCCCCTGTTCCCAATTCTCTCTACCCCTGCTCCAATCCTTTCGCCCCCCTGACCCCAATCCTCTCTCCCCCCCTGCCCCCCCAATCCTCTCTCCCCCCCATCCCCCTCAATCCTCTCTCCCCCCAATCCTCTCTCTCTCCCCCAATCCTCTCTCTCTCCCCCCCAATCATCTCTCTCCCCCCCAATCATCTCTCTCCCCCCCCCAATTCTCTCTCTCCCCTCCCAATCCTCTCTCTCCTCCCGCAATCCTCTCTCTCCCCTGCCAATCCTCTCTCTCCCCCCCGAATCTTCTCCCCCCATTCTCACCCGCCCCTCCAATCCTCTTTATCCCCCGCCCCTCCACTCCTCTCTCTCCCCAGCCCCCCAAATCCTCTCTCCCCCTGCCCCCGAATCCTCTCTCCCCCTGCCCCCCAATACTCTCTCCCCCTGCCCCCCAATCCTCACTTCCCCTCCCGCCGCCCAATTCTCTCCCTCCCCGCCCCTCCAATCCACTCTCCCCCCAGCCCCCCAATCCACTCTCCCCCCCCAAACTCCTCAGTCCTCTCTCCCCTCCCAATCCTCTCTCTCCTCCCGCAATCCTCTCTCCCCCCACAACCCCCTCAATCCTCTCTCCCCAATCCTCTCTCTCCACCCCCAATCCTCTCTCTCTTCCCCCCAATCCTCTCTCTCCTCCCGCAATCCTCTCTCTCCCCTGCCAATCCTCTCTCTCCCCCTCCCCGAATCCTCTCCCCCGCAAATCTTCTCCCCCCATTCTCCCCCAACCCTCCAATCCTCTTTCTCCCCTGCCCCTCCAATCCTCTCTCTCCCCCGCCACCTCAATCCTCTCTCCCTCGCCCCCCAATCCTCTCTCCCCCCAGCCCCCTCAATACTCTCTCCCCCCCAGCCCCACCAATCCTCTCTCCCCCCCCAGCTCCCTCAATACTCTTCCGACACCAGCACCCCCAATCATCTCTCCCCCCCAGCCCCCCAATCCTCTCTTCCCCTCCCAAAGCCACCCCAATCCTCTCCTGCCCCCCCAACCCTCTCTTCCCCCCAGCTCCCCCATTCCTCTCTCTCCCCCCCAGCCCCCTTAATCCTCTCTTCGCCCCCCTGCCCCCAATCCTCTCTCCCCCTGCCCCCAATTCTCTCTCCCCCTGCCCCCCAATACTCTCTTCCCCCGCCCCAATCCTCTCTCTCCCTGCCCCCAATCGTCTCTCCCCCGCCCCCAATCGCCTCTCCCCCCCCGCCCCTCCAATCCACTTCCCCCCCAGCCCCCCAATCCTCTCTCTTCCTGCCCCCCCAATTCTCTCTACCCCTGCCCCCCAATCCTTTCTTCCCACCTGCCCCCAATCCTCTCTCCCCTGCCCCAATCCTTTCCCCCCTGCCCCCCAATCCTCTCTCCCCTGCCCCCCCAATCATCTCTGACCTGCCCCCCCAACCTCTCTTCCCCCCAGCCTCCTTAATCCTCTCTTCGCCCCCCTGCCCCAATCCACCCACCCCCCTGCCCCCCAATCCTCTCTCCCCCCAATCCTTTCTCCCCCCCCAACTCCCTCAATCCTCTCTCCCCCAATCCTCTCTCTCTCCTCCCGCAATCCTCTCTCTCCCCTGCCAATCCTTTCTCTCCCCTGCTTCGCCCGGATCCTCTCCCTGCACCCGAATCTTCTCCGCCCATTCTACCCCGCCCCTCCAATCCTCTTTCTCCCCCGCCCCTCCAATCCTCTTTCTCCCCCGCCCCTCCAATCCTCTCTCTCCCCCCCCGAATCTTCTCCCCCCATTCTCCCCCGCCCCTCCAATCCTCTTTATCCCCCTCACCTCCAATCCTCTCTCTCCCCAGCACCCCCCAATCCTCTCTCCCCCTGCCCCCCAATCCTCTCTCCCCCTGCCCCCCAATCCTCTCTCCCCCTGCCCCCCAATGCTCTCTCCCCCTGCCCCCAATCCTCTCTCCCACTGCCCCCCAATCCTCTCTCCCCCCGCCCCTCCAATCCACTCTCCCCCCAGCCCCCCAATCCACTCTTCCCCCCCAAAACCCTCAATCCTCTCTCCCCCCAATCCTCTCTCCCCCCAATCCTCTCTTTCACCGCCCCGCCAATCGTCTCTCTCTCCCCCCAATCCACTCTTCCCCCCCAAACCCCTCAATCCTCTCTCCCCCCAATCCTCTCTCCCCCCAGTCCTCTCTCTCTCTCGCAATCCTCTCTCTCACCCCCCCGCCAATCCTCTCTCTCTCCCCCCAATCCTCTCTCTCCCCCCCAATCCTCTATCACCCGCCCCAATCCTCTCTCTTACCCCCCCAATCCTCTCTCTCCCCCCCAATCCTCTCTCTCCCCCCCAATCATCTCTCTCTCCCCCCAATCCTCTCTCTACCCTCCCAATCCTCTCTCTCCCCTCCCAATCCTCTCTCCCCCCCAATCCTCTCTCTCCTCCCGCAATCCTCTCTCCCCCCGCAACCCCCTCAATCCTCTCTCCCCCAATCCTCTCTCTCCACCCCGAATCCTCTCTCTCTTCCCCCCAATCCTCTTTCTCCTCCCGCAATCCTCTCTCTCCCCTCCCAATCCTCTCTCTCCTCCCGCAATCCTCTCTCCCCCCGCAACCCCCTCAATCCTCTCTCCCCAACCCTCTCTCTCCACCCCCAAACCTCTCTCTCCCCTCCCAATCCTCTCTCTCCCCTCCCAATCCTCTCTCCCCCCCAATCCTCTCTCTCCTCCCGCAATCCTCTCTCCCCCCGCAACCCCCTCAATCCTCTCTCCCCAACCCTCTCTCTCCACCCCCAAACCTCTCTCTCCCCTCCCAATCCTCTCTCTCCCCTCCCAATCCTTTCTCCCCCCCAATCCTCTCTCTCCTCCCGCAATCCTCTCTCCCCCCGCAACCCCCTCTCCCCCCGCAACCCCCTCAATCCTCTCTCCCCCAATCCTCTCTCTCCACCCTCAATCCTCTCTCTCCCCCCCAATCCTCTCTCTCCCCCCAATCATCTCTCTCTCCCCCCAATCCTCTCTCTACCCTCCCAATCCTCTCTCTCCCCTCCCAATCCTCTCTCCCCCCCAATCCTCTCTCTCCTCCCGCAATCCTCTCTCCCCCCGCAACCCCCTCAATCCTCTCTCCCCCAATCCTCTCTCTCCACCCCGAATACTCTCTCTCTTCCCCCCAATCCTCTCTCTCCTCCCGCAATCCTCTCTCTCCCCTCCCAATCCTCTCTCTCCTCCCGCAATCCTCTCTCCCCCCCCGCAACCCCCTCAATCCTCTCTCCCCAACCCTCTCTCTCCACCCCCAAACCTCTCTCTCCCCTCCCAATCCTCTCTCTCCCCTCCCAATCCTCTCTCCCCCCCAATCCTCTCTCTCCTCCCGCAATCCTCTCTCCCCCCACAACCCCCTCAATCCTCTCTCCCCAACCCTCTCTCTCCACCCCCAAACCTCTCTCTCCCCTCCCAATCCTCTCTCTCCCCTCCCAATCCTCTCTCCCCCCCAATCCTCTCTCTCCTCCCGCAATCCTCTCTCCCCCCGCAACCCCCTCTCCCCCCGCAACCCCCTCAATCCTCTCTCCCCCAATCCTCTCTCTCCACCCTCAATCCTCTCTCTCTTCCCCCCAATCCTCTCTCTCCTCCCACAATCCTCTCTCTCCCCTGCCAATCCTCTCTCTCCCACTCCCCGAGTCCTCTCCCCCGCAAATCTTCTCCCCCCATTCTCCCCCGCCCCTCCAATCCTCTCTCTCCCCCGCCACCTCAATCCTCTCTCCTTCGCCCCCCAATCCTCTCTCCCCCCAGCCCCCTCAATGCTCTCTCCCCCCCAGCCCCACCAATCATCTCTCCCCCCCCCAGCTCCCTCAATACTCTCTCCGACCCCAGCACCCCCAATCATCTCTCCCCCCCAGCCCCCCAATCCTCTCTTCCCCCCAGCCCCCAATCCTCTCTTCCCCCCCACAGCCACCCCAATCCTCTCCCGCCCCCCCAATCCTCTCTCCCCCCCAGCCCCCCATTCCTCTCTCCCCCCAGCACCCCCATTCCTCTCTCTCCCCCTCAGCCCCCTTAATCCTCTCTTCGCCCCCTGCCCCCAATCCTCTCTCCCCCTGCCCCCAATTCTCTCTCCCCCTGCCCCGCAATACTCTCTTCCCCCGCCCCCAATCCTCTCTTCCCACCTGCCCCCCAATCCTCTCTCCCCTGCCCCAATCCTTTCTCCCACCTTGCCCCCCAATCCTCTCTCCCCTGCCCCCCCAATCATCTCTGACCTGCACCCCCCAACCTCTCTTCCCCCCCAGCCTCCTTAATCCTCTCTTCGCCCCCCTGCCCCAATCCACCCTCCCCCACTGCCCCCCTAATCCTCTCTCCCCCAATCCTTTCTCCCCCCAACCCCCTCAATCCTCTCTCCCCCAATCCTCTCTCTCTCCCCCCCAATCCTCTCTCCCCCCCCCCAATCCCCTCTCTCCCCCCCAATCCTCTCTCTCCCCTCCCAATCCTCTCTCTCTTCCCGCAATCCTCTCTCTCCCCTGCCAATCCTCTCTCTCCCCCCCGAATCTTCTCCCCGCCGAATCTTCTCCCCCGCCCCTCCAATCCTTGTATCCCCCGCCCCTCCAATCCTCTCTTTCGCCAGCCCCCCCTAATCCTCTCTCCCTCTGCCCCCCAATCCTCTCTCCCCCTGCCCCCCAATCCTCTCTCCCCCTACCCCCCAATCCTCTCTCCCCCCGCCCCTCCAATCCACTCTCCCCCCAACCCCCCAATCCACTCTCCCCCCCAAACCCCTCAATCCTCTCTCCCCCCAATCCTCTCTCCCCCCAATCCTCTCTCTCTCTCCCAATCCTCTCTCTCACCCCACCCCCCCCCCCCGGCCAATCCTCTCTCTCTCCCCCAATCCTCTCTCTCCCCCCGAATCCTCTCTCACCCCGCCCAATCCTCTCTCTTCCCCCCCCCAAACCACTCTCTCCCCCCCAATCCTCTCACTCCCCTCCCAATGCTCTCTCCCCCTCAATCCTCTCTCTCCTCCCGCAATCATCTCTCCCCCCGCAACCCCCTCAATCCTCTCTCCCCCAACCCTCTCTCTCCACCCCCAATCCTCTCTCTCCGCCCCCCCAATCCTCTCTCTCCCCTGCCAATCTTCTCTCTCCCCCTCCCCGAATCCTCTCCTCCCCAAATCTTCTCCCCTCATTCTCCCCCGCCCCTCCAATGCTCTCTCCCCCAGCACCCACAATCCTCTCTCCCCCTGCCCCCCAGTCGTCTCTCCCCCCTGCCCCTCCAATGCACTCTCCCCCCAGCCCCCCAATCCTCTCTCCCCCTGCCCCCCAATACTCTCTCCCCCCCGCCCCCTCAATCCTCTCTCCCCCCTACCCCCTCAATCCTTTCTCCCCCGAATACTCTCTCTCTCCCCCCAATCTACTCTCTCCCCCCCCCAATCCTCTCTCTCCCCCCCAATCCTCTCTCTCCCCTCCCAATCCTCTCTCTCCTCCCGAAATCCTCTCTCTCCCCTGCCAATCCTCTCTCTCCCCCCGAATCTTCTCCCCCCATTCTCCCCCGCCGCTCCAATCCTCTTTATCCCCCGCCACTCCAATCCTCTCTCTCCCCAGCCCCCCCCAATCCTCTCTCCCCCCTGCCCCCAATCCTCTCTTCCCCCTGCCCCCAATCCTCTCTCCCCCAGCCCCCCAATCCTCTCTCCCCCCTGCCCCCCAAACCTCTCTCCCACTCCCGACGCCAGAATCCTCTCTCCCCCCGCCCCTCCAATCCACTCTCCCCCCAGCCCCCCAATCCACTCTCCCCCCCCAAACCCCTCAATCCTCCCTCCCCTCAATCCTCCCTCCCCCCAATCCTCTCTCCCCCCAATCCTCTCTCTCTCCCAATCCTCTCTCTCTCCCCCCCGCCAATCCTCTCTCTCCCCTCCCAATCCTCTCTCCCCCCCAATCCTCTCTCTCCTCCCGCAATCCTCTCTCCCCCCGCAACCCCCTCAATTCTCTTTCCCCCAATCCTCTCTCTCCACCCCCAATCCCCTCTCTCCGCCCCCCCCAATCCTCTCTCTCATCCCGCAATCCTCTCTCTCCCCTGCCAATCCTCTCTCTCCCCCTCCCCGAATCCTCGCGCCCCCAAATCTTCTCCCCCGCCCCTCCAATGCTCTCTCCCCCAGCTCCCACAATCCTCTCTCCCCCTGCCCCCCAATCGTCTCTCCCCCCCTGCCCCTCTAATCCACTCTCCCCCCAGCCCCCCAATCCACTCTCCCCCTGCCCCCCCATTCTCTCTCCCCCCTGCCCCCCAATACTCTCTCCCCCTCCCCAATCCTCTCTCCCCCCTGCCCCCCTAAACCACTCTCCCCCAATACTCTATCTCCCAAACCTCTCTCTCTCCCCCCAACCCTCTCTCTCTCCCCCCCAATCCTCCATCTCCCCCATAATCCTCTCTCTCCCTCAATCCTCTTTCCCCCCCCCCAATCCTCTCTCTTCCCCCCCCAATCCTCTCTCTCCCCTCCCAATCCTCTCTCTCCCCCCCAATCCTCTCTCCACCCGCAACCCCCTCAATCCTCTCTCCCTCAATCCTCTTTCTCCACCCCCAATCCTCTCTCTCCCCCGCAATCGTCTCTCTCCCCTGCCAATCCTCTCTCTCCCCCATTCTCCCCCGTCCCTC
>NW_027252961.1:0-19352 GCF_044704955.1 Pristiophorus japonicus | reverse complement strand
GGGGGAAAGGGGGAACAAAGGGAAAGGGGGGGCAGGGGAAGGGGGGGCAGGGGAAGGGGGGCAGGGGAAGGGGGCGGGGGCAGGGGGCAGGGGACGGGGGGCAGGGGAAGGGGGAACAGGGGAAGGGGGGCAGGGGAGGGGGCAGGGGAAGGGGGGGCAGGGGAAAGGGGCAGGGGGAAAGGGGGGGGCAGGGGAAGGGGGGCAGGGGAAGGGGAAGGGGGGGCAGGGAAGGGGGGGCAGGGGAAGGGGGGCAGGGGAAGGGGGGCAGGGGAAGGGGGGCAGGGGAAGGGGGGCAGGGGAAGGGGGGGGCAGGGGAAGGGGGGGGCAGGGGAAGGGGGGGCAGGGGAAGGGGGGGCAGGGGAAGGGGGGCAGGGGAAGGGGGGGCAGGGGAAAGGGAGGGGCAGGAGAAGGGGGGCAGGGAAGGGGGGGCAGGGGAAAGGGAGGGGCAGGGAGAAGGGGGGCAGGGGAAGGGGGGGCAGGGGAGGGGGGCAGGGGGAAGGGGGGGCAGGGGAAGGGGGGCAGGGGAAAGGGAGGGGCAGGAGAAGGGGGCGAGGGGAGGGGGAGCAGGGGCAGGGGGAGGGGGGGCAGGGGGAGGGGGAGCAAGGGAGGGGGGCAGGGGGAGAGGGCAGGGGGAACAGTAGGAGGAGGGAGGGCAAGAGGGGGGCTGTGGGAGGATGGAGAGGGCGGGGTCAGAGGGGAGGGAGACGGTAGGGGGCAGTAAAAGGGGCAAGCAGGGGGAGGTGCAGGGGGAGGGGGCTTTGGGGAGGGGGCGGGGCAGGGGGAGGGGATAGGGGAGGGGAGGGGGTTTGGGGAGGGGGAGGGGCAGGGATAGGGGGAGGGGAGGTGGTTTGGGGAGGGGGAGGGGAGGGTGTGGGGAGGGGGAGGGGGAGGGGAGGGGAGGGTGTGGGGAGGGGGTGGAGGATGTGGGGAGGGGGGGAGGGTGTGGGGAGGGGGGGGGAGGATGTGGGGAGGGGGGAGGAGGATGTGGGGAGGGGGGGGAGGATGTGGGGAGGGGGAGGGGAGGGTGTGGGGAGGGGGAGGGGAGGGGTGTGGGGGTGGGGAGGGGAGGGTGTGGGGGAGGGGAGGGAGGGTGTGGGGAAGGGGGAGGGGAGGGTGTGGGGAGGGGGAGGGGAGGGTGTGGGGAGGGGGAGGGGAGGGTGTGGGGAGGGGGAGGGGAGGGTGTGGGGAGGGGGAGGGGAGGGTGTGGGGAGGGGGAGGGGAGGGTGGGGAGGGGAGGGGAGGGTGTGGGGAGGGGAGGGTGTGGGGAGGGGAGGGTGTGGGGAGGGGAGGGTGTGGGGAGGGGGAGGGGAGGGTGTGGGGAGGGGGGGAGGATGTGGGGGGGGGGAGGATGTGGGGAGGGGGAGGGGAGGGGTGTGGGGAGGGGGGAGGATGTGGGGAGGGGGGAGGGGAGGGTGTGGGGAGGGGGGGAGGGGAGGGTGTGGGGAGGGGGGGAGGGGGAGGGTGTGGGAGGGGGGGGAGGAGGGGAGGGGTGGGGAAGGGGAGGGAGGGTGTGGGGAGGAGGGGGAGGGTGTGGGGAGGGGGAGGGGGAGTGGAGGGTGTGGGGAGAGGGAGGGGAGGGTGTGGGGAGGGTGGGAGGATGTGGGGAGGGGGAGGGGAGGGGGAGGGGGAGGGTGTGGGGAAGGGGAGGGAGGGTGTGGGGAGGGGGGAGGATGTGGGGAGGGGGAGGGGGAGTGGAGGGTGTGGGGAGGGGGGGAGGTGTGGGGAGGGGGAGGGAGGGGAGGGTGTGGGGAGGGGAGGGGGAGGGGAGGGTGTGGGGAAGGGGAGGGAGGGTGTGGGGAGGGAGGGGAGGGAGGGGAGGGTGTGGGGAGGGGGAGGGGGAGGGGAGGGTGTGGGGAAGGGGAGGGAGGGTGTGGGGAGGGGGGGAGGGTGTGGGGGAAGGGGAGGGAGGGTGTGGGGAGGGGGGGGAGGGTGGGGGGAAGGGGAGGGAGGGTGTGGGAGGGAGGGGAGGGGGAGGGTGTGGGGAGGGGGAGGGGGAGGGAGGGTGTGGGGAAGGGGGGGAGGGTGTGGGGAAGGGGAGGGAGGGGAGGGTGTGGGGAGGGGGAGGGGGAGGGGAGGGTGTGGGGGAAGGGGAGGGAGGGTGTGGGGAGGGAGGGGAGGGAGGGGAGGGTGTGGGGAGGGGGAGGGTGTGGGGAGGGGGAGGGGGAGGGGAGGGTGTGGGGAAGGGGAGGGGAGGGTGTGGGGAAGGGAGGGGAGGGTGTGGGGAAGGGGGGGAGGGTGTGGGAGGGGGGGGGGAGGGGAGGGGTGGGGAAGGGGAGGGAGGGTGTGGGGAGGGGGGGAGGATGTGGGGAGGGGGAGGGTGTGGGGGGGGAGGGGAAGGGGAGGGTGTGGGGAAGGGGGGGAGGGTGTGGGAGGGGGGGGGAGGGGAAGGGGAGGGTGTGGGGAGGGGGGGAGGGTGTGGGGAGGGGGAGGGGGAGGGGAGGGTGTGGGAAGGGGAGGGAGGGTGTGGGGAGGGAGGGGAGGGTGTGGGGAGGGGGAGGGGGAGGGGAGGGTGTGGGGGAGGGGAGGGAGGGTGTGGGGAGGGGGGGAGGATGTGGGGAGGGGGAGGGTGTGGGGGGGGGGAGGGGAAGGGGAGGGTGTAGGGAAGGGGGGGAGGGTGTGGGAGGGGGGGAGGGGAAGGGGGGGAGGGGAAGGGGAGGGTGTGGGGAGGGGGGGAGGGTGTGGGGAGGGGGGGAGGATGTGGGGAGGGGGAGGGGAGGGGGAGGGGAGGGGAGGGTGTGGGGAAGGGGAGGGAGGGTGTGGGGAGGGGGGGGAGGATGTGGGGAGGGGGAGGGGGAGGGAGGGTGTGGGGAAGGGGGGAGGGTGTGGGAGGGGGGGGGAGGGAAGGGGAGGATGTGGGGAAGGGGGGGAGGGTGTGGAAGGGGGGGGAGGGAAGGGGAGGGTGTGGGGAGGGGGGGGAGGGTGTGGGAGCGGGGGGAGGGGAAGGGGAGGGTGTGGGGAGGGGGAGGGGAGGGTGTGGGGAGGGGGGGGAGGGTGTGGGAGCGGGGGGAGGGGAAGGGGAAGGGGAGGGGGAGGGAGGGGGTGGGGCAGCACAGTTCTGTTGCCGCCAAGTGGTACAGACACATGCTGCAGAGCTCTGTAACGTGACATCACTATCAATGCAAAGTGAAGTCTGGCCGAGACAGGGACACTGAGCTGATGTCGGTGTTTTCGGGAATACCCATGGCCGATGGTGTTCAATAGAGGGAAGTATGGGTCCATCTACTCAGCAGCCGACAAAGATAAATCTGAATATTTCCTTACCAGCATAAGACTACCAACTGTGATGGAACAATGAGATTTAGGTGTTCCTGTAACTCACTCCTGGGTATCTGTTATTCTATATATAAACCCCCCGAACCCCTCGATTAGATCCCAGCCTGTAACTCACTCCCGGGTATCTGTTATTCTATATATAAACCCCCCGAACCCCTCGATTAGATCCCAGCCTGTAACTCACTCCCGGGTATCTGTTATTCTATATATAAACCCCCCGAACCCCTTGATTAGATCCCAGCCTGTAACTCACTCCCGGGTATTTGTTATTGTATATATAAACCCCCGAACCCCTCGATTAGATCCCAGCCTGTAACTCACTCCCGGGATAATTGTTATTCTATATATAAACCCCCCGAACCCCTCGATTAGATCCCAGCCTGTAACTCACTCCCGGGAATCTGTTATTGTATATAAACAACTTGCACTGAGGAAGTGCTGCACTGTTGGAGGTGCCATCTTTTGCATGTGACATTAACCGAGGCCACATCTGCTCTCTCAGGTGGATGCAAAGGATCCCAGGCTACTATTTTGAAGAAGAGCAGGGGAGTTCTCCCCGGTGTCCTGGGGCCAATATTTATCCCTCAATCAACATCACTAAAACAGATTATCTGGTCAGTATCACATTGCTGTTTGTGGGAGCTTGCTGTCTGCAACTTGACTGCCGTGTTTCTCACATTACAACAGTGACTACACTCCAAAAGTATTGCAAAGCGCTTTGAGATGTCCGATGGTTGTGAAAGGCGCTATATAAATGCAAGTCTTTATTTTCATCTCACCACCAGCGGCCAAGCAATGAAGCTGGTGGGGAAGATGTGGCGGGGGTAGGGGGGGAGGTGAGGAAGGTTGGGGGGGGGGGGCGCGGGGGAAGGTGGTGGGGGAAGATTGTGGGGGTAGGGAAGGGGGAAAGGTGCTGGGGGCGGGGGGGGGGGGAGTTGGTGGGGAGGGGAGGGGAGGTGGAGGGGGGTTGGGAAGGTGGGGGGGTGGAGATTGCGGGGGTAAGGAAGGGGGGAAAGGTGCTGGGGGTGGGGGGAGGAAGGAGGGGTGGGGGGTGTGGGGAAGGTGGGGGGTGTGTGGGGAAGGTGGGGTTGGTCGTGGGGTCAGAGCCCCAGTCTCCAGTGCTGCACAATATTGAGGTCTGTGCCACACACAGCGGGGGCGAGCTCTGGGCATGTCCGGGACACTCGAGCCCAATCCAACCCAGCAGCTCCCAGACATGGCCAATATCCCACCCCAATCACACAAACTTCAAACACTGCCAAGGCGCTGAAAATAAACACTTGGAACGAGTTCAGTTCTGTATTCGGTTATACGGGTCTGTTCAGCCTCGTTTTTGCACAGCAGAGTACAATCTGAATTTGATATTATATCCCAACGCCTCTATCTTCCCATTTCACAAAAGCATTTGTTGCAGTGGTTTTGAGCGTCTTGTATCGGAGTGTCAGCACTCTGCCACCTGTAGCCTGATGTAGGCTTGGTGTCCCAACCTCCCCCTCACCAACAGTGGGAGCTTCCAGTGACAGCTTCCAGTGACAGCCGAGTCTTTATTTAACAAGCTGGAAGCAGAGTTGCACATTGGTACAATTGGTGCTCCTACAGGCGGGCTGAATGGCCTCCCGCGCTGCAACTACTCTGTGATTCTCGGTATAATGTGGTGTGATATTTTTGAGGAAGCAATATCTAGATCAGTACAAAGTTTTGGAAACACCAACTGAACATATTATTCAACACTGGAATGTGGAGAAATGTGACGTTATCCACTTTGGTAGGAAATATAGAAAAGCAGAGTATTTTAAATGGTGAGAGATTGGGAAATGTTGGTGTTCAGAGGGACCTGGGTGTCCTTGTACACCAATCACTGAAAGTTCAGCCTTTATTACAGGAGGATTTGAGTATAAGAGTAAAGACGTCTTACTGCAATTATACAGGGCCCTGGTGAGACCACACCGGGAGTATTGTGCACAGTTTTGGTCTCCTTACCTAAGGAAGAATATACTTGCCACAGAGGGAGTGTAACGAAGGTTCACCAGACTGATTCCTGGGATGGGGGGAGTGTCCTATGAGGAGAGATTGAGCAGACTAGGCCGATATTCTCTAGAGTTTAGAAGATTGAGAGGTGATCTCATTGAAACATTCAAAATGCTTACAGGGCTTGACAGGGTAGATGCAGGGAGGATGTTTCCCCCGGGCTGGGGAGTCTAGAACCAGGGGTCACAGTCTCAGGATAAGGGCTTGGCCGTTTAGGACTGAGATGAGGAGAAATTTCTTCACTCAGAGGGTGGTGAATCTTTGGAATTCTCTGCCCCAGAGGGCTGTGGAGGCTCAGTCTTTGAGTATATTCAAGACAAAGATCAATAGATTTTTGGGTATTAAGGGAATCGAGGGATATGGGGATAGTGCAGGAAAGTGGAGTTCAGGTCGAAGATCAGCCGTAATCTCATTGAATGGTAGAACAGACTCGAGGGGCCGAATGGCCAACTCCTGCTCCTAATTCTCATGTTCTTATGTTTCAGGTCGATGACTCTTCATCAGAACTGGAACCAGTTCGAGATGTAACGGGTTTTAACCAGGTGCAGAGACAGGGAAAGGGGGAGGGGAGGACAGAACAAAAGGGAAGGTGTGTGATAGGGCGAGGGGCAGGAGAGATTCAATGATAAAAGGGATGATGGTGCGAGGCAGAAGGAGATGGTAATGGGACAAGTAAAGGAACAAAAGATGGGTCTAGAGGGGGTGTGAATGGGAATGGCAGAATCCTCAACATCTGCCGTGGGAAAATACAGGGCCAGAGGTTATCTGAAATTGTTGAACTGGATGTTGAGTCCAGAAGGCTGTAAAGTGCCTAATCGAAAGATGAGGTGCTGTTCCTCGGGCTTGTGTTGAGCTTTGTAGGAGGCCGAGGACGGAGAGGTCAGAGTGGGAGTGCTCCCATTTCTATTATTCTTAAAATGGCACCAGTCATTCTGGGAAACAGCCAATATTGGCGCAGCTGGTATCGAGCCACTGACAGACAGACGGAATGGTGGGGCACCGACAGCACAAAGACGCAACACTCCATCACTGCCCCTCCAGCGGAGGGCCCCGGGCTCGCCCTCCCTCCCTCGGAGACAGTGGGCAGCGAGCGCTCGGCAAGGGGCACGGACACTGAGCCCGTCTGCTCCACACGGGGTAGGTGAGGGACGGCCCGACGTGCGACTGTGGCCCTGAGTCCCAGACCCTGGAACACCTCACATCGACCGGCCCACTGAGATCTGTGTGTCCCAGACCCTGGAACACCTCACATCGACCGGCCCACTGAGATCTGTGTGTCCCAGACCCTGGAACACCTCACATCGACCGGCCCACTGAGATCTGTGGGTCCCAGACCCTGGAACACCTCACATCGACCGGCCCACTGAGATCTGTGGGTCCCAGACCCTGGAACACCTCACATCGACCGGCCCACTGAGATCTGTGGGTCCTAGACCCTGGAACACCTCACATCGACCGGCCCACTGAGATCTGTGGGTCCTAGACCCTGGAACACCTCACATCGACCGGCCCACTGAGATCTGTGGGTCCCAGACCCTGGAACACCTCACATCGACCGGCCCACTGAGATCTGTGGGTCCCAGACCCTGGAACACCTCACATCGACCGGCCCACTGAGATCTGTGGGTCCCAGACCCTGGAACACCTCACATCGACCGGCCCACTGAGATCTGTGGGTCCCAGACCCTGGAACACCTCACATCGACCGGCCCACTGAGATCTGTGAGTCCCAGACCCTGGAACACCTCACATCGACCGGCCCACTGAGATCTGTGGGTCCCAGACCCTGGAACACCTCACATCGACCGGCCCACTGAGATCTGTGGCGGGAGGTACCTAATTTCTCCACTTGGCATCTCAGGAGGCCCTCGAATGGAGAGACATCCAATAATAAGCTTTCCCTATCATACAAAACAACAAAGATCACCTCTTAACCTGCTCTGTTCCCAGGAGAACATTCCTAACGTTTCCAACCTCTCGTTATAACTAAAGTCCCTTGTCCCCGGTAACATCCTGGTAAACCCCCTCTGTACCCTCTCTAAGGCCATTACATCTTTCCTGGTGTGGTGCCCAGATTGTCTGCAATACTCCAGCTGAGGGCTAACCAGAGATTTGTAAAGTTCTAGACTGATCTCCTTGCTTTTATATCCTTTCCCCTATTTATTTATTTATTTTCATTCATTCCTAGGATGTGGGCATCGCTGGCAAGGCCGACATTTATTGCCCATCCCTAATTGTCCCTTGGGAAGGTGGTGATGAGCCGCCTTCTTGAACCGCTGCAGTCCGAGAATTGTGAACCTGTGGAATTCTCTACGAGGCCAGTTCGTTAGATATATTCAAAAGGGAGTTAGATGTGGCCCTTACGGCTAAAGGGATCAAGGGGTATGGAGAGAAAGCAGGAAAGGGGAACTGAGGTGAATGATCAGTCATGTTCTTGTTGAATGGTGGTGCAGGCTCGAATGACCTACTCCTGCACCTATTTTCTATGTTTCTATGTGAAGGTGCTCCCACAGTGCTGTTAGGGAGGGAGTTCCAGGATTGTGACCCAGCGACGATGAAGGAACGGCCGATATATTTCCCAGTCAGGATGGTGTGTGACTGGGAGGGGAACGTGGAGGTGGTGGTGTTCCCATGCGCCTGCTGCCCTTGTCCTTCTAGGCGGTAGAGGTCGCGGGTTTGGGAGGTGCTGCCGAAGAAGCCTTGGCGAGTTGCTGCAGTGCATCTTGTAGATGGTACACACTGCAGCCAGGGGGCGCCGGTGGTGGAGGGAGTGAGTGTTGAAGGTGGTGGATGGGGTGTGGATCAAGCGGCTGCTTTGTCCTGGATGGTGTCGAGCTTCTCGAGTGTTGTTGGAGCTGCACTAATCCAGGCCAGTGGAGAGTGTTCCATCACACTCCTGACTTGAGCCTTGCAGATGGTGGAAAGGCTTTGGGGAGTCAGGAGATGAGACACTCGTCACAGAATACCCAGCCTCTGACCTGCTCTTGTAGCCACAGTATTTATGTGGCTGGTCCAGTTAAGTTTCTGGTCAATGGTGACCCCCAGGATGTTGATGGTGGGGGATTCTGTTAAATATTAAGGGTCGGTGATTACACTCTCGCTTGTTGGAGATAGTCATTGCCTGGCACTTGTGTGGTGCGAATGTTATTTGCCACTTATCAGCCCAAGCCTGAATGTTGTCCAGGTCTTGCTGCATGCGGGCACGGACTGCTCCATTATCTGAGGAGTTGCGAATGGAACTGAACACGGTGCAATCATCAGCGAACATCCCCACTTCTGACCTTATGACGGAGGGAAGTGAAAACTGGTCTGCTTATTTCCTCTCTACTTCTTTTCATACAATCACAGAAATTTACAGCACAGAAGGAGGCCATTCGGCCCATCATATCCGTGCCAGCCGACCAAGAGCTACACAGTCTAATCCCACTTTCCAGCTCTGGATCCGTAGCCCTGTAGGTTACAGCACTTCAGGTGCATATCCAAGTACTTTTTAAATGTGGTGAGGGTTTCTGCCTCTACCACCCTTTCAGGCAGTGAGTTCCAGACCCCCACCACCCTCTGGATGAAGGAATTCCCCTCAAATACCCTCTAAACCTTCTACCAATTACTTTAAATTTATGCCCCCTGGTTGTTGACTCCTTTGCTAAGGGAAATAGATCCTTCCTATCCACTCTATCTAGGCCCCTCATAATTTTATACACCTCAATCAGGTCTCCCCTCAGCCTCCTCTGTTCCAAAGAAAACAACCCCAGCTTATCCAATCTTTCCTCATAGCTAAAATTCTCCAGTCCAGGCAACATCCTCGTAATTCTCCTCTGTACCCTCCCCAGTGCAATCACATCTTTGTGTCATCTGCAAACTTTGAAATGATGCCCTGATTACCGAAGTCCAGCTCATTTATATATAACAAGAAAGCAAAAGTTCTGACATTGACCCTGGGGACCCCACTGTATACTTCCCTGCAGTCAGAAAAGCATCTCTGCCGCCTGCCCCGATCCAATTATGGACCCAAGTTAGCACCATCCCTTTAACACCATGTGCTTCTATTTTCCAAATAAGTTTGATAATTGGACAGGTGACCACAAGCTTGGTCAAAGAGGTCGGTTTTAATGAGCGTCTTAAAGGTGGAAAGAGAGGTAGAGAGGCGGAGAGGTTTAGGGAGGGAATTCCAGAGCTTAGGGCCCAGGCAGCTGAAGGCACGGCCGCCAATGGTGGGACGATTAAAATTGAGGATGTGCAAGAAGCCAGACTGGGAGGAGGGCAGAGATTTGGAGGGTTCTAGGCCGGAGGAGATTACAGAGATAGGGAGAGGCAAGGCCACGGAGGAACGTGTAAACACGGAGGAGAATTTCAAAACCCAGGTGTTGCTGGACCAGGAGCCAATGTAGGTCAGTGAGCACAGGGGGTGGGGTGATGGGTGAGCGGGACTCGGTGCGAGTTAGGACACGGGGCACAGGGGGTGATGGGTGAGCGGGACTCGGTGCGAGTTAGGACACGGGGGAGTGAGCACAGCGGGTGATGGGTGAGTGGGACTGGGTGCGAGTTAGGACACGGGGGAGTGAGCACAGGGGGTGATGGGTGAGTGGGACTCGGTGTGAGTTAGGACACGGGGCAGTGAGCACAGGGGGGGATGGGTGAGCGGGACTGGGTGTGAGTTAGGACACGGGGCAGTGAGCACAGGGGGTGATGGGTGAGTGGGACTGGGTGTGAGTTAGGACACGGGGCACAGGGGGTGATGGGTGAGCGGGACTCGGTGCGGGTTAGGACACAGGCTGTAGAGTTCTGGATGAGCTGAACTTTACGGAGGGTGCAAGGAGGGCCGAGAGTGTGTTGGAATAGTCCAATCTGGAGGTACAAAGGCACGGACAAGGGTTTCAGCAGCGGATGAGCTGAAGTAGAGGCGGAGGCGGGCGATGTCATGGAGATGAAAATAGCGGTCACCCGAACCCCTCGATTAGATCCCAGCCTGTAACTCACTCCCGGGTATCTGTTATTCTAAATATAAACCCCCGACCCCCTCGATTAGATTCCAGCCTGTAACTCACTCCCGGGTATCTGTTATTCTATATATAAACCCCCCCAAACCCCTCGATTAGATCCCAGCCTGTAACTCACTCCCGGGTATCTGTTATTCTATATATAAACCCCCCCAAACCTCTCGATTAGACCCCAATCTGGTGGCAGCCATCCAGTAATATTTTTGTCATTCAGAGTTGACACAGCAATACTCACAGAACCGAGTGATTTGGGCCAAGAGAATTGCAAATGTTACACCCTTGTTCAAAAAAAGTGTATAAGTATAATCCCAGCTACTGCAGGCTGGTCATTTTAAGCTTGGGAATGGGGAAGCTTTTAGAAACAATAATCAGGGACAAAATTATCACGTGGACAGTGGTGGATTCATTAAGGAAAGCCAGCACGGATTTGTTGAAGGGAAATCGTGTTTAACTAATTGATGGAGTTTTTTGATGAGGTAACAGAGAGGGTTGATGAGGGTAATGCGGTTGACGTGGTGTACATGGATTTCCAAAAGGTTTGACAAAGTACTACATAATCGGCTTGCAGCAAAGTTGAAGCCCATGGAATAAAAGGGACAGAGGCAGCATGGATACGGGATTGGCTAAAAAATAGACAGACTTGCACTTATGTGGCACCTTTCACGACAACCGGACATCTCAAAGCGCTTTACAGGCAATGAAGTCGTTTTTTTTTGGAGTGTAGTCACTGTTGTAATGTGGGAAACGCAGCAACCAGTTTGTGCACAGCAAGCTCCCAGGAAGTGACAGGAACAGAGAGTAGTGGGGAACAGTTGTTTCTGGGACTGGAGGAAGGTATACAGTGGTGTTCCCCAGGGTCGGTACTGGGACCACTGCTTTTCCTGATATATATTAATGACCTGGGTGTGGGTGTACAGGGCACAATTTCAAAATTTGCAGATAACAAAACTTGGAAGTATAGTGAACAGTGAGGAGGGTAGTGATAGACTTCAGGAAGACACAGACAGGCTGGTGGGATGGGCGGGCACGGGGCAGATGGAATTTAACGCAGAAAAGTGCGAAGTGATACATTTTGGTAGAAAGAACGAGGAGAGGCAAAATAAACTAAAGGGGCAATCCTAAAGTGGGTATATGTACCGGGGGGTATATGTACCGGGGGAGTATATGTACCGGGGGGGTATATGTACCGGGGGGTGTATGTACCGGGGGGTGTATGTACCAGGGGTATATGTACCGGGGGGGTGTATGTACCGGGGGTATATGCACCGGGGGGTGTATGTACCGGGGGGTGTATGTACCGGGGGGTATATGTACCGGGGGGTATATGTACCGGGGGGTATATGTACCGGGGGGTATATGTACACTAGTGCTGTTGGGGAGGAGTTAAACTAATATGGCAGGGGAATGGGAACCAATGCAGGGAGACAGAGGGAGACAAAAAGGAGGCAAAAGCAAAAGACAGAAAGGAGATGAGGAAAAGTGGAGGGCAGAGAAACCCAAGGCAAAGAACAAAAAGGGCCATTGTACAGCAAAATTCTAAAAGGACAAAGGGTGTTAAAAAATCAAGCCTGAAGGCTTTGTGTCTTAATGCAAGGAGTATCCGCAATAAGGTGGATGAATTAACTGTGCAAATAGATGTTAACAGATATGATGTGATTGGGATTACGGAGACGTGGCTCCAGGATGATCAGGGTTGGGAACTCAACATCCAGGGGTATTCAACATTCAGGAAGGATAGAATAAAAGGAAAAGGAGGTGGGGTAGCATTGCTGGTTAAAGAGGAGGTTAATGCAATAGTTAGAATGGACATTAGCTTGGATGATGTGGAATCTATATGGGTAGAGCTGCAGAACACCAAAGGGCAAAAATCGTTAGTGGGAGTTGTGTACAGACCTCCAAACAGTAGTAGTGATGTTGGGGAGGGCATCAAACATGAAATTAGGAGTGCATGCAATAAAGGTACAGCAGTTATAATGGGTGACTTTAATGTGCACATAGATTGGGCTAACCAAACTGGAAGCAATACGGTGGAGGAGGATTTCCTGGAGTGCATAAGGGATGGTTTTTTAGACCAATATGTCGAGGAACCAACTAGAGGGGAGGCCATCTTAGACTGGGTGTTGTGTAATAGAAACATAGAAACATAGAAAATAGGTGCAGGAGCAGGCCATTCAGCCCTTCTAGCCTGCACCGCCATTCAACGAGTTCATGGCTGAACATGAAACTTCAGTACCCACTTCCTGCTTTCACGCCATACCCCTTGATCCCCCGAGTACTAAGGACTTCATCTAACTCCCTTTTGAATATATTTAGTGAATTGGCCTCAACTACTTCCTGTGGTAGAGAATTCCACAGGTTCACCACTCTCTGGGTGAAGAAGTTTCTCCTTATCTCGGTCCTAAATGGCTTACCCCTTATCCTTAGACTGTGACCCCTGCTTCTGGACTTCCCCAACATTGGGAACATTCTTCCTGCATCCAACCTGTCCAAACCCGTCAGAATTTTAAACGTTTCTATGAGGTCCCCTCTCACTCTTCTGAACTCCAGTGAATACAAGCCCAGTTGATTCAGTCTTTCTTGATAGGTCAGTCCCACCATCCCGGGAATCAGTCTGGTGAATCTTCGCTGCACTCCCTCAACAGCAAGTATGTCCTTCCTCAAGTTAGGAGACCAAAACTGCACACAATACTCCAGGTGTGGCCTCACCAAAGCCCTGCACAACTGTAGCAACACCTCCCTGCCCCTGTACTCAAATCCCCTCGCTATGAAGGCCAACATGCCATCCGCTTTCTTAACCGCCTGCTGCACCTGCATGCCAACCTTCAATGACCGATGTACCATGACACCCAGGTCTCGCCGCACCTTCCCTTTTCCCAATCTGTCACCATTCAGACAATAGTCTGTCTCTCTGCTTCCACCACCAAAGTGGACAACCTCACATCTATCCACACTATACTCCATCTGCCACGCATCTGCCCACTCACCCAACCCATCCAAGTCACTCTGTAGCCTCATAGCATCCTCCTCGCAGCTCACACTGCCACCCAACTTAGTGTCATCCGCAAATTTGGAGATACTACATTTAATCCCTTCGTCTAAATCATTAATGTATAATGTAAACAGCTGGGGCCCCAGCACAGAACCCTGCGGTACCCCACTAGTCACTGCCTGCCATTCCGAAAAGTACCCATTTACTCCTACTCTTTGCTTCCTGTCTGACAACCAGTTCTCAATCCACGTCAGCACACTACCCCCAATCCCATGTGCTTTAACTTTGCACATTAATCTCCTGTGTGGGACCTTGTCGAAAGCCTTCTGAAAGTCCAAATACACCACATCAACTGGTACTCCTTTGTCCACTTTATTGGAAACATCCTCAAAAAATTCCAGAAGATTTGTCAAGCATGATCTCCCTTTTACAAATCCATGCTGACTTGGACCTATCATGTCACCATTTTCCAAATGCGCTGCTATGACATCCTTAATAATTGATTCCATCATTTTACCCACTACTGAGGTCAGGCTGACCGGTCTATAATTCCCTGCTTTCTCTCTCCCTCCTTTTTTAAAAAGTGGGGTTACATTGGCTACCCTCCACTCGATAGGAACTGATCCAGAGTCAATAGAATGTTGGAAAATGACTGTCAATGCATCCGCTATTTCCAAGGCCACCTCCTTAAGTACTCTGGGATGCAGTCCATCAGGCCCTGGGGATTTATCGGCCTTCAATCCCATCAATTTCCCCAACACAATTTCCCGACTAATAAAGATTTCCCTCAGTTCCTCCTCTTTAATAGACCCTCTGACCACTTTTATATCCGGAAGGTTGTTTGTGTCCTCCTTAGTGAATACTGAACCAAAGTACTTGTTCAATTGGTCTGCCATTTCTTTGTTCCCCGTTATGACTTCCCCTGATTCTGACTGCAGGGGACCTACGTTTGTTTTTACTAACCTCTTTCTCTTTACATACCTATAGAAACTTTTGCAATCCGCCTTAATGTTCCCTGCAAGCTTCTTCTCGTACTCCATTTTCCCTGCCCTAATCAAACCCTTTGTCCTCCTCTGCTGAGTTCTAAATTTCTCCCAGTCCTCAGGTTCGCTGCTATTTCTGGCCAATTTGTATGCCACTTCCTTGGCTTTAATACTATCCCTGATTTCCCTAGATAGCCACGGTTGAGCCACCTTCCCTTTTTTATTTTTACGCCAGACAGGAATGTACAATTGTTGTAATTCATCCATGCGTTCTCTAAATGTCTGCCATTGCCCATCCACAGTCAACCCCTTAAGTATCATTAGCCAATCTATCTTAGCCAATTCATGCCTCATACCTTCAAAGTTACCCTTCTTTAAGTTCTGGACCATGGTCTCTGAATTAACTGTTTCATTCTCCATCCTAATGCAGAATTCCACCATATTATGGTCACTCTTCCCCAAGGGGCCTCGCACAATGAGATTGCTAATTAATCCTCTCTCATTACACAACACCCAGTCTAAGATGGCCTCCCCCCTAGTTGGTTCCTCGACATATTGGTCTAGAAAACCATCCCTTATGCATTCCAGGAAATCCTCCTCCACCGTATTGCTTCCAGTTTGGCTAGCCCAATCTATGTGCATATTAAAGTCACCCATTATAACTGCTGCACCTTTATTGCATGCACTCCTAATTTCCTGTTTGATGCCCTCCCCAACATCACTACTACTGTTTGGAGGTCTGTACACAACTCCCACTAACGATTTTTGCCCTTTAGTGTTCTGCAGCTCCACCCATATAGATTCCACATCATCCAAGCTAATGTCTTTCCTAACTATTGCATTAATGAGAGAGGATTAATTAGCAATCTCGTTGTGTGAGGCCCCTTGGGGAAGAGTGACCATAATATGGTGGAATTCTGCATTAGGATGGAGAATGAAACAGTTAATTCAGAGACCATGGTCCAGAACGTAAAGAAGGCTAACTTTGAAGATATGAGGCGTGAATTGGCTAGGATAGATTGGCGAATGATACTGAAGGGGTTGACTGTGGATGGGCAATGGCAGACATTTAGAGACCGCATGGATGAACTACAACAATTGTACATTCCTGTCTGGCGTAAAAATAAAAAAGGGAAGGTGGCTCAACCGTGGCTATCAAGGGAAATCAGGGATAGTATTAAAGCCAAGGAAGTGGCATACAAATTGGCCAGAAATAGCAGCGAACCCGGGGGCTGGGAGAAATTTAGAACTCAGCAGAGGAGGACAAAGGGTTTGATTAGGGCAGGGAAAATGGAGTACGAGAAGAAGCTTGCAGGGAACATTAAGACGGATTGCAAAAGTTTCGATAGATATGTAAAGAGAAAAAGGTTAGTAAAGACAAACATAGGTCCCCTGCAGTCAGAATCAGGGGAAGTCATAACGGGGAACAAAGAAATGGTTGACCAATTGAACAAGTACTTTGGTTCGGTATTCACTAAGGAGGACACAAACAACCTTCCAGATATAAAAGGGGTCGGAGGGTCTAGTAAGGAGGAGGAACTGAGGGAAATCCTTATTAGTCGGGAAATTGTGTTGGGGAAATTGATGGGATTGAAGGCCGATAAATCCCCAGGGCCTGATGGACTGCATCCCAGAGTACTTAAGGAGGTGGCCTTGGAAATAGCGGATGCATTGACAGTCATTTTCCAACATTCCATTGACTCTGGATCAGTTCCTATGGAGTGGAGGGTAGCCAATGTAACCCCACTTTTAAAAAGAGGGAGAGAGATAACAGGGAATTATAGACCGGTCAGCCTGACATCGGTAGTGGGTAAAATGATGGAATCAATTATTAAGGATGTCATAGCAGTGCATTTGCAAAGAGGTGATATGATAGGTCCAAGTCAGCATGGATTTGTGAAAGGGAAATCATGCTTGACAAATCTTCTGGAATTTTTTGAGGATGTTTCCAGTAGAGTGGACAAGGGAAAACCAGTTGATGTGGTATATTTGGACTTTCAGAAGGCTTTCGACAAGGTCCCACACAAGAGATTAATGTGCAAAGTTAAAGCACATGGGATTGGGGGTAGTGTGCTGACATGGATTGAGAACTGATTGTCAGACAGGAAGCAAAGAGTAGGAGTAAATGGGGACTTTTCAGAATGGCAGGCGGTGACTAGTGGGGTACCGCAAGGTTCTGTGCTGGGGCCCCAGCTGTTTACACTGTACATTAATGATTTAGATGAGGGGATTAAATGTAGTATCTCCAAATTTGCGGATGACACTAAGTTGGGTGGCAGTGTGAGCTGCAAGGAGGATGCTATGAGGCTGCAGAGCGACTTGGATAGGTTAGGTGAGTGGGCAAATGCATGGCAGATGAAGTATAATGTGGATAAATGTGAGGTTATCCACTTTGGTGGTAAAAACAGAGAGACAGACTATTATCTGAATGGTGACAGATTAGGAAAAGGGGAGGTGCAACGAGACCTGGGTGTCATGGTACATCAGTCATTGAAAGTTGGCATGCAGGTACAGCATGCGGTTAAGAAAGCAAATGTCATGTTGGCCTTCATAGCGAGGGGATTTGAGTACAGGGGCAGGGAGGTGTTGCTACAGTTGTACAGGGCCTTGGTGAGGCCACACCTGGAGTATTGTGTACAGTTTTGGTCTCCTAACTTGAGGAAGGACATTCTTGCTATTGAGGGAGTGCAGCGAAGATTCATCAGACTGATTCCCGGGATGGCGGGACTGACATATCAAGAAAGACTGAATCAACTGGGCTTGTATTCACTGGAGTTCAGAAGAATGAGAGGGAACCTCATAGAAACGTTTAAAATTCTGATGGGTTTAGACAGGTTAGATGCAGGAAGAATGTTCCCAATGTTGAGGAAGTCCAGAACCAGGGGACACAGTCTAAGGATAAGGGGTAAGCCATTTAGGACCGAGATGAGGAGGAATTTCTTCACCCAGAGAGTGGTGAACCTGTGGAATTCTCCACCACAGAAAGTTGTTGAGGCCAATTCACTAAATATATTCAAAAAGGAGTTCGATGAAGTCCTTACTACTAGGGGGATCAAGGGGTATGGTGAGAAAGCAGGAATGTGGTACTGAGGTTGCATGTTCAGCCATGAACTCATTGAATGGCGGTGCAGGCTAGAAGGGCTGAATGGCCTACTCCTGCACCTATTTTCTATGTCTATGTCTACACAAATCACTGAAGGTGGCAGGGCAGGTTGAGAAAGTGGTTAAAGCTTACGGGATCCTGAGCTTCATAAATAGAGGCACAGAGTACAAAAGCAAGGGAGTTATGATGGACCTGTATAAAACACTGGTTCGGCCTCAACTGGAGTATTGTGTCCAATTCTGGGCCCCGCACTGTAGGAAGGATGTGAAGGCCTTAGAAAGGGAGCAGAAAAGATTTACGAGAATGGTTCCTGGGATGAGGGACTTCAGTGACGTGGATAGACTGGAGAAGCTGGGGTTGTTCTCCTTGGAGCAGAGAAGGTGGAGAAGAGATTTGATCGAGGTGTTCAAAATCATGAGGGGTCTGGACAGAGTAGATAGAGAGAGAAACTGTTCCCATTGGTGGAAGGGTCGGGAACCAGAGGACACAGATTTCAGACGATTGGCAGAAGAACCAAAGGCGACATGAGGGGAAACTTTTTCACGCAGCGAGTGGTTAGGATCTGGAATGCGCGGCCTGAGAGGGTGGTGGAGGCAGACTCAATCGCGGCTCCAAAAGGGCGTTGGATAAATACTTGGAGGAGATAAAATTTTCAGGGATGTGGGGAAAGAGCGGAGGGTGTGGGACTGACTGGAAAGCGCTGGTGCAAACTCGATGGGCCGAATGGCGGCCTCCTGTGC
The DNA here is from genome assembly GCF_044704955.1 of Pristiophorus japonicus. Taxonomy (NCBI): domain Eukaryota; kingdom Metazoa; phylum Chordata; class Chondrichthyes; family Pristiophoridae; genus Pristiophorus; species Pristiophorus japonicus. The sequence continues at coordinate 1,239 of NW_027252961.1, read as the reverse complement.
TGTACTATTCTATAATTCTAAGAGATTGCTCGCAGGTTTGATAATGGTTAAGTATTTGAACACAAGAAATAGGAGCAGGAGTCGGCCATTCGGCCCCTCGAGCCTGCTCCGCCATTTAATACGATCATGGCTGATCTGATCATGGACTCAGCTCCACTTCCCTGCCCGCTCCCCATAACCCTTTATTCCCTTATCAGTTAAGAAACTGTCTATCTCTGTCTTAAATATATTCAATGTCCCAGCTTCCACAGCTCTCTGAGGCAGAGAATTCCACAGATTTACAACCCTCTGAAAGAAGAAATTCCTCCTCGTCTCAGTTTTAAATGGGCAGCCCCGAGTTTTAGATTCCCCGATGAGTGGAAACATTCTCTCTGCATCGACCCTATCGAGCCCCCTCAGAATCTGATCTTGCGATCTAATATTGCTGGCTTTCTGGCAATATCCACAATAGGCCTGCACTGTTGGTTGGTTGTGAAAGACTTTACGCCACGTCAAGGCAGTGAGAGAGGCAATATTAATACAACCCTTTCTTTCCTGAATGTGGAGAGTGAGGAGGGGAGAGAGGGAGAGAGAGAGGGAGGGAGAGAGGGAGGGAGGGAGGGAGGGAGAGAGGCAATATTAATACAGACGCTTTCTTTCCTGAATGTGGAGAGTGAGGAGGGGAGAGAGGGAGAGAGAGAGGGAGGCAATATTAATACAGACCCTTTCTTTCCTGAATGTGGAGAGGGAGAGAGGGAAAGAGGGAGAGAGAGAGGGAGGGAGAGAGGGAGGGAAAGAGAGAGGGAGGGAAAGAGAGAGGGAGGGAGGGAGAGAGGGAGGGAGAGAGGGAGGGAGAGAGGGAGAGAGGGAGGGAGAGAGGGAGGGAGAGAGGGAGGGAGAGAGGGAGGGAGGGAGAGAGGGAAGGAGAGAGGGAGGGAGAGAGGGAGGGAGAAAGGGAGGGAGAGAGAGAGGGAGGGAGAGAGGAGGGAGAGAGGGAGGGAGAAGGGGAGGGAGGGGAAGTGGGAGAGGGAAGGGGGAGGGGAGAGGGAAGGGGGATGGGGAGGGGGAGGGGAAGGGAAGTGGGAGGGGAGTTGGAAGGGGAGGGGGGAGAGAGTGGGAGGGGGAATGGGGAAGAGGGAGGGGGAGGGGAAGAGGGAGAGGGAGGGGAGAGGGAGGGGGAGGGGGAGAGGGAGGGGGAGGGCGAGGGGGAGTGGGAGGGGGAGTGGGGAGGGGGGAGTGGGAGGGGGAGGGGAGGGGGAG
>NW_027252960.1:0-19354 GCF_044704955.1 Pristiophorus japonicus | reverse complement strand
AGCCTGAGGGCCATGTTTGCCACCCACGGCCTGCCTGACATACTGGTCAGTGACAACGGGCCATGTTTCACCAGTGCCGAATTTAAAGAGTTCATGACCCGCAATGGGATCAAACATGTCACCTCGGCCCCGTTTAAACCAGCCTCCAATGGACAGGCAGAGCGGGCAGTACAAACCATCAAACAGAGCCTTAAACGTGTCACAGAAGGCTCATTCCAAACCCGCCTGTCCCGAGTACTGCTCAGCTACCGCACGAGACCCCACTCGCTCACAGGGGTGCCCCCGGCTGAGCTACTCATGAAAAGGACACTTAAAACCAGACTCTCGCTGGTTCACCCCAACCTGCATGATCAGGTAGCGAGCAGGCGGCAGCAACAAAATGTAAACGATGGTCACGCCACTGTGTCACGGGAAATTGATCTGAATGGCCTTGTGTATGTGCTAAACTATGGACATGGTCCCAAGTGGATCACGGGCACATTGATAGCTAAAGAAGTGAGTAGGGTGTTTGTAGTCAAACTAGACAATGGACAAATTTGCAGAAAGCACCTGGACCAAACGAGGCTGCGGTTCACAGACTGCCCTGAACAACCCACAGCAGACACCACCTTTCTCGAGCCCACAACACACACTCAAAGGATCAACGACACCACCCCGGACCAGGAAATCGAACCCATCACGCCCAACAGCCCAGCAAGGCCAGGCTCGCCCAACAGCCCTGCAAGGCCAGGCTCACCCAGCAGCCCTGCAGGGCCAACAACACACCAGCCCAGCGAGGGCACAGCCAACACACCAGAACAGACATTTGTACCGAGGCGGTCCACCAGGGAAAGAAAGGCTCCCGGCAGCCTCACCTTGTAAATAGTTTTCACTTTGACTTTGGGGGGGGGAGTGATGTTGTGTATCTGTAAAGCATGCACTCCCATGTTCTGCCACCAGGGAGCTCATCCCCTGAAGTCCCAAGGGATCCCAGCATCCCTTGGGAGCACTGTATATAAGCCGGCCCCTAAGGCCTGTTCCTCACCCTGGAGTGTCTTAGTAAAGACTGAGGTCACTGTTACTTTAACCTCCCTGTGTGCAGTCTCATCTGTGTTGGGAACACAATAACCCAACCTGGAGTATTGTGTACAGTGTCGGTCTCCTTACCTAAGGAAAGATATACTTACCATAGAGGGAGTGCAACGAAGGTTCACCAGATTGATTCCTGGGACGGGGGATTGTCCTATGAGGAGAGATTGAGTAGACTGGACCTATACTCTCTGGAGTTTAAAAGAATGAGAGGTGATCTCATTGAAACATACAACGTTATTACAGGGCTTGACAGGGTAGAAGCAGGGAGGATGTTTCCCCTGGGCTGGGGAGTCTAGAACCAGGGGTCAGTCTCAGGATAAGGGCTCGGCCATTTAGGATTGAGATGAGGAGGAATTTCTTCACTCAGAGGGGGGTGAATCTTTGGAATTCTCTGCCCCAGAGGGCTGTGGAGGCTCAGTCGCTGAGTATATTCAAGGCCGAGAGTGATAGATATTTGGATATTAAGGGATATGGGGATCGGGCGGGAAAGTGGAGTTGAGGTCGAAGATCAGCCGTGATCTCATTGAATGACGGAGCAGACTCGAGGGGCCGAATGGCCGACTCCCTCCTAATTCTTATGTCCTTATTTATAGACTCAAGTAGCCCATATGCTTGTTTAACCACCTCATCAACTTGCCTGGCCAAGGTTAAGGATTTGTGTATATGGACCGCGATGTCCCTCTGCTCATCCATACTTTCCCGAGTCATGCCATTAATAGTGAACTGGCTTTCGGTATTGGTCCTGGCAAAGTGCGTGAGTAACGTTAATTGTTGTCCAGATTATGCAGGATGCGGTGTGTGTGTATCCCGAAGACTGTCGCTGTTCCTTACACAGCTCACCAATCCCATGGATCAGCAACATTTCGCAGGAGGATCGGCACCGAGGTTACGCAGCTGGAGCAAGGATCCACCACCGTTGTAACGTGTGGTGAGTATGGTCACACTCGAGGCCTGGGCGATAGTAACTGAGGGAGTGCTGCACTGTCGGAGGGGCAGTACTGAGGGAGTGCTGTCGGAGGGGCAGTACTGAGGGAGTGCTGTCGGAGGGGCGGTACTGAGGGAGTGCTGTCGGAGGGGCAATACTGAGGGAGTGCTGTCGGAGGGGCAGTACTGAGGGAGTGCTGTCGGAGGGGCAGTACTGAGGGAGTGCCGCACTGTCGGAGGGGCAGTACTGAGGGAGTGCCGCACTGTCGGAGGGGCAGTACTGAGGGAGTGCCGCACTGTCGGAGGGACAGTACTGAGGGAGTGCTGTCGGAGGGGCAGTACTGAGGGAGTGCCGCACTGTCGGAGGGGCAGTACTGAGGGAGTGCCGCACTGTCGGAGGGGCAGTACTGAGGGAGTGCTGTCGGAGGGGCAGTACTGAGGGAGTGCTGCACTGTCGGAGGGGCAGTACTGAGGGAGTGCCGTACTGTCGGAGGGGCAGTACTGAGGGAGTGCCGCACTGTCGGAGGGGCAGTACTGAGGGAGTGCCGCACTGTCGGAGGGACAGTACTGAGGGAGCACTGCACTGTCGGAGGGGCAGTACTGAGGGAGTGCCGTACTGTCGGAGGGGCAGTACTGAGGGAGTGCCGCACTGTCGGAGGGGCAGTGCTGAGGGAGCCCCGCACTGTCGGAGGGGCAGTACTGAGGGAGTGCCGCACTGTCAGAGGGGCAGTACTGAGGGAGTGCCGTACTGTCGGAGGGGCAGTACTGAGGGAGTGCCGCACTGTCAGAGGGACAGTACTGAGGGAGTGCCGCACTGTCGGAGGGGCAGTACTGAGGGAGTGCTGTACTGTCGGAGGGGCAGTACTGAGGGAGTGCTGCACTGTCGGAGGGGCAGTACTGAGGGAGCGCCGCACTGTCGGAGGGACAGTACTGAGGGAGCACTGCACTGTCGGAGGGGCAGTACTGAGGGAGCGCCGTACTGTCGGAGGGGCAGTACTGAGGGAGTGCCGCACTGTCGGAGGGGCAGTACTGGGGGAGCACTGCACTGTCGGAGGGGCTGTACTGGGGGAGCACTGCACTGTCGGAGGGGCGGTACTGAGGGAGCACTGCACTGTCGGAGGGACAGTACTGAGGGAGCACTGCACTGTCGGAGGGGCGGTACTGAGGGAGTGCCGCACTGTCGAAGGCGCAGTACTGAGGGAGTGCCGCACTGTCGGAGGGGCAGTACTGAGGGAGTGCCGCACTGTCGGAGGGGCAGTACTGAGGGAGTGCCGCACTGTCGGAGGGGCAGTACTGAGGGAGTGCCGCACTGTCGGAGGGGCAGTACTGAGGGAGTGCCGCACTGTCGGAGGGGCGGTACTGAGGGAGTGTCGGAGGGACAGTACTGGGGGAGCACTGCACTGTCGGAGGGGCGGTACTGAGGGAGTGCCGCACTGTCGAAGGCGCAGTACTGAGGGAGTGCCGCACTGTCGAAGGCGCAGTACTGAGGGAGCACTGCACTGTCGGAGGGGCGGTACTGAGGGAGTGCCGCACTGTCGGAGGGGCAGTACTGAGGGAGTGCCGCACTGTCGAAGGCGCAGTACTGAGGGAGTGCCGCACTGTCGGAGGGTCAGTACTGAGGGAGTGCCGCACTGTCGAAGGCGCAGTACTGAGGGAGTGCCGCACTGTCGGAGGGACAGTACTGAGGGAGTGCCGCACTGTCGGAGGGTCAGTACTGAGGGAGCACTGCACTGTCGAAGGCGCAGTACTGAGGGAGTGCCGCACTGTCGAAGGCGCAGTACTGAGGGAGCACTGCACTGTCGAAGGCGCAGTACTGAGGGAGTGCCGCACTGTCGGAGGGCAGTACTGAGGGAGCGCCGCACTGTCGGAGGGACAGTACTGGGGGAGCACTGCACTGTCGGAGGGGCGGTACTGAGGGAGTGCCGCACTGTCGGAGGGGCGGTACTGAGGGAGTGCCGCACTGTCGGAGGGGCGGTACTGAGGGAGTGCCGCACTGTCGGAGGCTGTGAAGGAGTTCACTTTCAGCCCCTGTGCTCACCTGGAAAACTATCAGCACACTGCGGCCCAGCCCAGGGAGTGTGCTCACTGGTCACCCCGGCAACGCCACAGCCGTGCTCTCACAACCAGAGTCTGTGTCCTCCCGCCGCCCCGACAGGCTGAGGGGACGTTCCGGCCGCTGGGCCGTGCGGTCTCTGGGCTCCGGCCTGCTGCAGTGAGACCAGCCGGGCGATGGTCATGGCGATGGGACTGGGAGCTGTCACCCTCTCTCCCGCCCTGGAGCCAGCGAGTCAGCTGGGCCACCCTGACCGCCTGTATCCGCCCTGACCGCCTGTGGCCGCCCTGACCGCCTGTATCCGCCCTGACCGCCTGTATCAGCCCTGACCGCCTGTATCCGCCCTGACCGGCTGTATCCGCCCTGACCGCCTGTGTCCACACTGACCACTCCGCCCTGACTGCCTGTGTCCACACTGACCGCCTGTATCCACACTGACCGCCTGTGTCCACATTGACCGCTCCGGCCTGACCGCTCCGCCCTGACCGCCTGTGTCCACACTGACCGCTCCGCCCTGACCACTCCGCCCTGACCGCCTGTATCCGCTCTGACCGCCTGTGTCCACACTGACCGCTCCGCCCTGACCACTCCGCCTTGACCGCCTGTGTCCACACTGACCGCTCCGCCCTGACCGCCTGTGTCCGCCCTGACCGCCTGTGTCCACACTGACCGCTCCGCCCTGACCGCCTGTGTCCACACTGACCGCTCCGCCCTGACCATTCCGCCTTGACCACCTGTGTTCACACTGACCGCTCCGCCCTGACCGCCTGTGTCCACACTGACCGCCTGTATCCGCGCTGACTGCCTGTATCCGCCCTGACCGCCTGTGTCCACATGGACCACTCCGCCCTGACCGCCTGTATCCGTGCTGATCGCCTGTATCCGCCCTGACTGCCTGTGTCCACACGGACCGCTCCGCCCTGACTGCCTGTGTCCACACGGACCACTCTGCCCTGACCGCCTGTGTCCACACTGACCACTCCGCCCTGAATGCCTGTATCCACACGGACCGCTCCGCCCTGACCACCTGTATCCGCCCTGACCACCTGTATCCGCCCTGACCGCCTGTGTCCACACTGACCGTTCCGCCCTGACCGCCTGTTTCCGCCCTGACCGCCTGTGTCCACACTGACCGCTCCGCCCTGACCCCCTATATCCGCATTGACCACCTGTGTCCACACTGACCGCTCCGCCCTGACCCCCTGTATCCGCCCTGACCCCCTGTATCCGCCCTGACCCCCTGTATCCGCCCTGACCGCCTGTATCCACACTGACCACCTGTGTCCACACTGACCGCTCCGCCCTGACCGCCTGTGTCCGCCCTGACCGCCTGTGTCCGCCCTGACCGCCTGTGTCCGCCCTGACCGCCTGTGTCCACACTGACTGCTCCGCCCTGACCACCTGTATCCGCCCTGACCGCCTGTGTCCACACTGACTGCTCCTCCCTGACCGCCTGTATCCGCCCTGACCGCCTGTGTCCACACTGAATGCTCCGCCCTGACCGCCTGTATCCGCCCTGATCAGTGTGTCCACACTGACCGCTCCGCCCTGACCGTCTGTGTCCACACTGACCGCTCCGCCCTGACCGCCTGTATCCACACTGACCGCTCCGACCTGACCGCCTGTGTCCACACGGACCGCTCCGCCCTGACCGCCTGTATCCACCCTGACCACCTGTGTCCACACTGAATGCTCCGCCCTGACCACCTGTATCGTGCTGACCGCCTGTATCCACGCTGACCGCCTGTGTCCACACGGACCGCTCTGCCCTGACCGCCTGTGTCCACACTGACCACTCCGCCCTGACCGCCTATATCCACACGGACCAGTCCGCCCTGACCGCCTGTATCTGCCCTGACCGCCTGTGTCCACAAGGACCGCTCCGCCCTGACCGCCTGTGTCCACACTGACCACTCCGCCTGACCGCCTGTGTCCACACTGACCACTCCACCCTGACCGCCTGTGTCCACACGGACCACTCCGCCCTGACCGCCTATGTCCACACTGACCACTCTCCCCTGACCGCCTGTGTCCACACGGACCACTCCGCCCTGACCGCCTGTATCCGCCCTAACCGCCTGTGTCCACACTGACCACTCCGCCCTAACCGCCAGTATCCGCCTTGACCGCCTGTGTCCACACTGACCGCTCCGCCCTGACCGCCTGTATCCGCGCTGACCGCCTGTGTCCACACTGACCGCTCCGCCCTGACCGTCTGTATCCACACTGACCACTCCGCCCTGACCGCCTGTATCTGCCCTGACCGCCTGTATCTTCCCTGACCGCCTGTATCTGCCCTGACCACCTGTGTCCACACTGACCGCCTGTATCTGCCCTGACCGCCTGTGTCCGCACTGACCGCCTGTATCTGCCCTGACCGCCTGTATACGCACTGACCGCCTGTATACGCACTGACCGCCTGTGTCCACACTGACTGCTCCGCCCTGACCGCCTGTATCCGCCCTGACCACCTGTATCCGGCTTGACCGACTGTGTCCACACTGACCACTCCGCCCTGACCGCCTGTATCCGCCCTGACCGCCTGTGTCCACACTGAATGCTCCGCCCTGAAAGCCTGTATCCGCCCTGATCGCCTGTGTCCACACTGACCGCTCCGCCCTGACCGCCTGTGTCCACACTGACCGCTCCGCCCTGACCGCCTGTATCCACACTGACCGCTCCGACCTGACCGCCTGTGTCCACACGGACCGCTCCGCCCTGACCGCCTGTATCCACCCTGACCGCCTGTGTCCACACTGAATGCTCCGCCCTGACCGCCTATATCCGTGCTGACCGCCTGTATCTGCACTGACCGCCTGTGTCCACACGGACCGCTCTGCCCTGACCGCCTGTGTCCACACTGACCACTCCGCCCTGACCGCCTATATCCACACGGACCAGTCCGCCCTGACTGCCTGTATCCGCCCTGACCGCCTGTGTCCACACGGACCGCTCCGCCCTGACCGCCTGTGTCCACACTGACCACTCCGCCCTGACCGCCTGTGTCCACACTGACCACTCCGCCCTGACCGCCTGTGTCCACACGGACCACTCTGCCCTGACCGCCTGTGTCCACACTGACCGCTCCGCCCTGACCGCCTGTATCCACACTGACCGCTCCGACCTGACCGCCTGTGTCCACACGGACCGCTCCGCCCTGACCGCCTGTATCCACCCTGACCGCCTGTGTCCACACTGAATGCTCCGCCCTGACCGCCTATATCCGTGCTGACCGCCTGTATCTGCACTGACCGCCTGTGTCCACACGGACCGCTCTGCCCTGATCGCCTGTGTCCACACTGACCACTCCGCCCTGACCGCCTATATCCACACGGACCAGTCCGCCCTGACTGCCTGTATCCACACTGACCACTCCGCCCTGACCGCCTGTGTCCACACGGACCACTCTGCCCTGACCGCCTGTGTCCACACGGATCGCTCCGCCCTGACCACCTGTGTCCACACGGACCGCTCCGCCCTGACCGCCTGTATCCACACGGACCGCTCCTCCCTGACCGCCTGTATCCGCCCTGGCCACCTGTGTCCACACTGACCACTCCGCCCTGACCGCCTGTATCCGTGCTGACCGCCTGTATCTGCCCTGACCGCCTGTGTCCACACGGACCACTCCGCCCTGACCGCCTGTATCCGCCCTGACCGCCTGTGTCCACACTGACCACTCCGCCCTGACCGCCTGTATCCGTGCTGACCGCCTGTATCTGCCCTGACCGCCTGTGTCCACATGGACCACTCCGCCCTGACCGCCTGTATCCGCCCTGACCGCCTGTGTCCACACTGACCACTCCGCCCTGACCGCCAGTATCCGCCTTGACCGCCTGTGTCCACACTGACTGCTCCGCCCTGACCGCCTGTATCCGTGCTGACCGCCTGTATCTGCGCTGACCGCCTGTGTCCACACTGACCGCTCCGCCCTGACCGTCTGTGTCCACACTGACCACTCCGCCCTGACCGCCTGTATATGCCCTGACCGCCTGTATATGCCCTGACCGCCTGTATACGTACTGACCGCCTGTATACGCACTGACCGCCTGTTGCCGCACTGCCCGCCTATGTATCCGCCCTGACCGCCTGTATACGCACTGACCCTCTGTAACGGTGCCGGAATGACCACGAATATCGGTGTGGTTGGAAGGTAAAGGCCGACATGGACCTGCTGGGCGGAATGCCCTGTTTCCCTGATGTAAAGTCTGTGTGTTTCTGGGCTGCGATCACCCACTCTAACCTTCAGCCCCGCTCTGATCCACAAGTTGCTGCTGAATTGTACAGGTGTAAACTTTACTGTTTGACCATTTCTTTTGCAGTGTCTGTCAGCGGGGAGGGTTCCGGTGTTCCGAGTCACACTGTGAAGGTAAGGGACAGTTCACGGCAAACCTTCGCTCCACACAGACAGGAAGACAGTCACAGCCCAACATCTCCCAATCTGTATACAGTGTGTCGCCACACAGCTTCCAGATAACGGTGTCAGAGCAGGAACACGCCACCTCTCTAACCCCGCCCCTCTCTAACCCTGCCCCCTCCCTAACCCCACCCCTCTCTAACCCCGCCCCCTCTCTAACCCCAACCCCTCTCTAACCCCACCCCCTCTCTAAACCCGCCCCCTCTCTAACCCCACCCCCTCCCTAACCCCGCCCCCTCTCTAACCCCGCCCCCTCCCTAACCCCACCCCCTCTCTAACCCCGTCCCCTCCCTAACCCCACCCCCTCTCTAACCCTGCCCCCTCTCTAACCCCACCCCCTCCCTAACCACACCCCCTCTCTAACCACGCCCCCTCTCTAACCACGCCCCCTCTCTAACCCCGTCCCCTCCCTAACCCCACCCCCTCTCTAACCCTGCCCCCTCCCTAACCCCACCCCCTCCCTAACCCCGCCCCCTCCCTAACCCCACCCCCTCCCTAACCCCGTCCCCTCTCTAACCCCGCCCCCTCTCTAACCCCGCCACCTCTCTAACCCCGCCCCCTCTCTAACCCCGCCCCCTCTCGAACCCCGCCCCCTCTCTAACCCCGCCCCCTCTCTAACCCCGCCCCCTCTCTAACCCCGTCCCCCTCTCTAACCCCGCCCCTCTCTAACCCCGCCCCTCTCTAACCCCGCCCCCTCTTTAACCCCGCCCCCTCTCTAACCCCGCCACCCCTCTCTAACCCCGCCCCCCTCTCTAACTCCGCCCCCTCTCTAACCCCGCCTCTCTCTAACCCCGCCCCCTCTCTAAACCCGCCCCCACTCTAACCCCGCCCCCACTCTAACTCCGCCCCCGCTCTCTAACCCTGCCCCCACTCTAACCCCGCCCCCACTCTAACCCCGCCCCCACTCTAACCCCATGCCCCCTCTAACCCCGCCCCGCTCTCTAACCCCACCCCCACTCTCTAACCCCGCCCCCGCTCTCAGTAATCCCACCCCCGCTCTCAGTAATCCCGCCCCCGGTCTCAGTAATTCCACCCCCGCTCTCAGTAACCCCACCCCTGCTCTCAGTAACCCCACCCCCGCTCTCAGTAACCCCACCTCCGCTCTCAGTAACCCCACCCCTGTTCTCTAACCCCGCCCCCGCTCTCAGTAACCCCACCTCCGCTCTCAGTAACCCCACCCCTGTTCTCTAACCCCGCCCCCGCTCTCAGTAACCCCGCCCCCGCTCTCAGTAACCCCGCCCCCGCTCTCAGTAACCCCGCCCCCGCTCTCAGTAACCCCGCCCCCGCTCTCAGTAACCCCGCCCCCGCTCTCAGTAACCCCGCCCCCGCTCTCAGTAACCCCGCCCCCGCTCTCAGTAACCCCGCCCCCGCTCTCAGTAACCCCGCCCCCGCTCTCAGTAACCCCGCCCCCGCTCTCAGTAACCCCGCCCCCGCTCTCAGTAACGCCGCTCCCACTCTCAGTAACCCCGCCCCTGTTCTCTAACCCCGCCCCCGCTCTCAGTAACCCCGCCCCCGCTCTCAGTAACCCCACCCCCGCTCTCAGTAACCCCACCCCCGCTCTCAGTAACCCCGCCCCCGCTCTCAGTAACCCCGCCCCCACTCTCAGTAACCCCACCTCCGCTCTCAGTAACCCCACCCCCGCTCTCAGTAACCCCACCCCTGTTCTCTAACCCCGCCCCCGCTCTCAGTAACCCCACCCCCGCTCTCAGTAACCCCACCCCCGCTCTCAGTAACCCCACCCCCGCTCTCAGTAACCCCACCCCTGTTCTCTAACCCCGCCCCCGCTCTCAGTAACCCCACCTCCGCTCTCAGTAACCCCACCTCCGCTCTCAGTAACGCCGCTCCCACTCTCAGTAACCCCGCCCCTGTTCTCTAACCCCGCCCCCGCTCTCAGTAACCCCACCTCCGCTCTCAGTAACGCCGCTCCCACTCTCAGTAACCCCGCCCCTGTTCTCTAACCCCGCCCCCGCTCTCAGTAACCCCGCCCCCGCTCTCAGTAACCCCACCCCCGCTCTCAGTAACCCCACCCCCGCTCTCAGTAACCCCGCCCCCGCTCTCAGTAACCCCGCCCCCACTCTCAGTAACCCCGCCCCCGCTCTCAGTAACCCCACCCCCGCTCTCAGTAACCCCACCCCCGCTCTCAGTAACCCCGCCCCTACTCTCAGTAACCCCACCCCCGCTCTCAGTAAACCCACCCCCGCTCTCAGTAACCCCGCCCCCGCTCTCAGTAACCCCTCCCCCGCTCTCAGTAACCCCGCCCCCGCTCTCAGTATCCCCACCCCCGCTCTCGGTAACCCCGCCCCCGCTCTCAGTAACCCCAGCCCCGCTCTCAGTAACCCCACCCCTGCTCTCAGTAACCCCGCCCCCGCTCTCAGTAACCCAACCCCCGCTCTCAGTAACCCCGCCCCCGCTCTCAGTAACCCCGCCCCCGCTCTCAGTAACCCCGCCCCCGCTCTCAGTAACCCCGCCCCCGCTCTCAGCAACCCCGCCCCCGCTCTCAGTAACCCCACCGCCCGCTCTCAGTAACCCCGCCTCCCGCTCTCAGTAACCCCGCCCCCGCTCTCAGCAACCCCGCCCCCGCTCTCAGTAACCCCGCCCCCGCTCTCAGTAACCCCACCCCCGCTCTCAGTAACCCCACCCCCGCTCTCAGTAACCCCGCCCCCGCTCTCAGTAACCCCACCCCCGCTCTCAGTAACCCCGCCCCCGCTCTCAGTAACCCCGCCCCCGCTCTCAGTAACCCCGCCCCCGCTCTCAGTAACCCCGCCCCCGCTCTCAGCAACCCCGCCCCCGCTCTCAGCAACCCCGCCCCCGCTCTCAGTAACCCCACCTCCCGCTCTCAGTAACCCCGCCCCCGCTCTCAGTAACCCCGCCCCCGCTCTCAGTAACCCCGCCCCCGCTCTCAGTAACCCCGCCCCCGCTCTCAGTAACGCCGCTCCCACTCTCAGTAACCCCGCCCCTGTTCTCTAACCCCGCCCCCGCTCTCAGTAACCCCGCCCCCGCTCTCAGTAACCCCACCCCCGCTCTCAGTAACCCCACCCCCGCTCTCAGTAACCCCGCCCCCGCTCTCAGTAACCCCGCCCCCACTCTCAGTAACCCCACCTCCGCTCTCAGTAACCCCACCCCCGCTCTCAGTAACCCCACCCCTGTTCTCTAACCCCGCCCCCGCTCTCAGTAACCCCACCCCCGCTCTCAGTAACCCCACCCCCGCTCTCAGTAACCCCACCCCCGCTCTCAGTAACCCCACCCCTGTTCTCTAACCCCGCCCCCGCTCTCAGTAACCCCACCCCCGCTCTCAGTAACCCCACCCCTGTTCTCTAACCCCGCCCCCGCTCTCAGTAACCCCACCCCCGCTCTCAGTAACCCCACCCCCGCTCTCAGTAACCCCACCCCCGCTCTCAGTAACCCCGCCCCCGCTCTCAGTAACCCCGCCCCCACTCTCAGTAACCCCACCCCCGCTCTCAGTAACCCCACCCCCGCTCTCAGTAACCCCGCCCCTACTCTCAGTAACCCCACCCCCGCTCTCAGTAAACCCACCCCCGCTCTCAGTAACCCCGCCCCCGCTCTCAGTAACCCCTCCCCCGCTCTCAGTAACCCCGCCCCCGCTCTCAGTATCCCCACCCCCGCTCTCGGTAACCCCGCCCCCGCTCTCAGTAACCCCAGCCCCGCTCTCAGTAACCCCACCCCTGCTCTCAGTAACCCCGCCCCCGCTCTCAGTAACCCAACCCCCGCTCTCAGTAACCCCGCCCCCGCTCTCAGTAACCCCGCCCCCGCTCTCAGTAACCCCGCCCCCGCTCTCAGTAACCCCGCCCCCGCTCTCAGTAACCCCGCCCCCGCTCTCAGCAACCCCGCCCCCGCTCTCAGTAACCCCACCTCCCGCTCTCAGTAACCCCGCCTCCCGCTCTCAGTAACCCCGCCCCCGCTCTCAGCAACCCCGCCCCCGCTCTCAGTAACCCCGCCCCCGCTCTCAGTAACCCCGCCCCCGCTCTCAGTAACCCCACCCCCGCTCTCAGTAACCCCACCCCCGCTCTCAGTAACCCCGCCCCCGCTCTCAGTAACCCCACCCCCGCTCTCAGTAACCCCGCCCCCGCTCTCAGTAACCCCGCCCCCGCTCTCAGTAACCCCGCCCCCGCTCTCAGTAACCCCGCCCCCGCTCTCAGCAACCCCGCCCCCGCTCTCAGCAACCCCGCCCCCGCTCTCAGTAACCCCACCTCCCGCTCTCAGTAACCCCGCCTCCCGCTCTCAGTAACCCCGCCCCCGCTCTCAGCAACCCCGCCCCCGCTCTCAGCAACCCCGCCCCCGCTCTCAGTAACCCCGCCCCCGCTCTCAGTAACCCCGCCCCCGCTCTCAGTAATCCTGCCTCTAAATCTTAACCACTCACTGCGTAACATTTTTTTTCCTAATATCGCCTCTGGTTCTTCTCCCAATAGCCTTAAATCTGTCCCCTCTGGTTCCCGACCCTTCCCCCAATGGAACAGTCTCTCTCGACCTCTGTCCAGACCACTCATGATTGTGAACACCTCGATCAAATCTCCTCTCAACCTTCTCTGCTCCAAGGAGAACAACCCCAGCTTCTCCAGTCTATCCCCGTCACTGAAGTCCCTCATCCCTGGAACCATTCTCGGAAATCCCCTCTGCACCCTCTCTAAGGCCGGAACATCCTTCCTACAGTGCGGGGCCCAGAACTGGACACAATACTCCAGCTGGGGCCGAACCGGTGTTTTATACAGGTCCATCATCATTCCCACGGGCAGTACTCTGTGCCTATATTTATGAAGCCCAGGATCCCATAACCAGTTCCCCAACCTGCCCTGCCACCTTCAGTGATCTGTGCCCATACACCCCCAGCTCTCTCTGTTCATGCACCCCCTTTTGCATTGTACCCTTTAGTTTATATTGCCTCTCCTCATTCTTCCGACCAAAACGCATCATTCACACCTTTCTGTGTTAAATTCCATCTGCCCCGTGCCTGCCCATCCCACCAGCCTGTCTATGTCCTCTCTCACTACCCTCCTCACTGTTCACTATACTTCCAAGTTTTGTGTCATCTGTGCCCTGTACACCCACATCCAGGTCATTAATATATATCAGGAAAAGCAGTGGTCCCAGTCCCGACCCCTGGGGAACACCACTGTATACCTCCCTCCAGTCCCAGAAACAACCATTCCCCACTACTCTCTGTTTCCTGTCACTGAGCCAATCCCGTATCCATACTGCCCCTGTCCCGGTTATTCCATGAGCTTCACCTTTGCTGTAAGCCGGTTATGTGGCACTTTGTCAAACGCCTTTTGGAAATCCATGTACACCACGTCAACCACATCACCCTCATCAACCCTCTCTGTTGCCTCATCAAAACACTCCATCAAGTTGGTTAAACACAATTTGCCGTTAACAATCCGTGCTGGCTTTCCTTAATTAATCCTCACTGTCCAAGTGACCGTTAATTTTGTCTCTGATTATTGTTTGTGAAAGCTCCCTCCCTCCCGAGGTTAACCTGAGCGGCCTGTAGTTACTGGCTTTAGGAACGATAGGGAGGTGGGTGACAGTATTGATTACGGAGAATGTACATGGATTTCCAAAAGGTGTTCGACAAAGAGCCACATAATGGGCTTACAGCAAAGGTGCAGCCCATTATATCCTGGAATATCTAGGACCCAATGCTGCCCCTTGAGCCAGGTCTCTTATCACCACAACATCATATTCCCATGGGGCTATTTGTGTCTGTAGCTCACCAAGCTTTGTGTGTTTGTACACACGCTGTAAAGCTGCATTCTCTCAGTCTGACCCCACCGAATACCACACTATTCCTTACCCTGGTGCTGTCTCTCTCCCAATCCTTTGTCCTTTCCAATGCTGCATCCTAATGGCCATCTCCTGAATCATCGCTTTCTCAGGCAGTCCCTCGTATCCAGGATGACTTGTTTCCATGCCAAAAAGCGATGAGTTCCCAGGTGTTTCAGTGAAGGACCTAATATTCCCGATCCCGAACTACATCCTGAAGGGTGGAAGATGCCTGTGTGTGGATTGTTTTAACGTGGGGTGACCGTTGCACACCAGCCACCACACGGGCTTGACAGAGCTAGGTCTTGGTCCAGGGGCAAGGGTTAACCAGGACCACTGGAGACCTGCTCTGCTGCACGGACCCAGTGTGTATACATCGCAGTGTGGGCTGGTCCATGCTGCCCCGGGCCTCGATCTCTGGCCGCTCCTCCGCCCCGATCCCTCGCCCCTCCTCCACCCCGATCCCTCGATACTCCTCCGCCCCGATCCCTCGATACTCCTCCGCCCCGATCCCTCGCCCCTCCTCCACCCCGATCCCTCGCCCCTCCTCCACCCCGATCTCTGGCCGCTCCTCCGCCCCGATCCCTCGATACTCCTCCGCCCCGATCTCTGGCCGCTCCTCCGCCCCGATCCCTCGCCCCTCCTCCACCCCGATCCCTCGATACTCCTCCGCCCCGATCCCTCGCCGCTCCTCCATCCCGATCCCTCGATACTCCTCCGCCCCGATCCCTCGCCGCTCCTCCACCCCGATCCCTCGATACTCCTCCGCCCCGATCCCTCGCCGCTCCTCCACCCCGATCCCTCGATACTCCTCCGCCCCGATCCCTCGATACTCCTCCGCCCCGATCCCTCGCCGCTCCTCCACCCCGATCCCTCGATACTCCTCCGCCCCGAGCCCTCGCCGCTCCTCCGCCCCGATCCCTCGCCCCTCCTCCACCCCGATCCCTCGATACTCCTCCGCCCCGAGCCCTCGCCGCTCCTCCGCCCCGATCCCTCGATACTCCTCCGCCCCGATCCCTCGCCGCTCCTCCGCCCCGATCCCTCGATACTCCTCCGCCCCGATCTCTCGCCGCTCCTCCGCCCTGATCTCTCAATACTCCTCCGCCCCGATCTCTCGCCGCTCCTCCACCCTGATCCCTCGCCGCTCCTCCGCCCCGATCCCTCAATACTCCTCCGCCCCGAGCCCTCGCCGCTCCTCCGCCCCGAGCCCTCGCCGCTCCTCCGCCCCGATCTCTCAATACTCCTCCGCCCCGATCTCTCGCCGCTCCTCCGCCCCGATCTCTCAATACTCCTCCGCCCCGATCTCTCGATACTCCTCCGCCCCGATCTCTCGCCGCTCCTTCGCCCCGATCTCTCGCCGCTCCTCCGCCCCGATCTCTCAATACTCCTCCGCCCCGATCTCTCGCCGCTCCTTCGCCCCGATCTCTCGCCGTTCCTCCGCCCCGATCTCTCAATACTCCTCCGCCCCGATCTCTCGCCGCTCCTCCGCCCCGGTCTCTCGCCCCTCCTCCGCCCCGATCTCTCGATACTCCTCCGCCCCGATCTCTCGCCGCTCCTCCGCCCCGATCTCTCGCCCCTCCTCCGCCCCGATCTCTCCATACTCCTCCGCCCCGATCTCTCACCCCTCCTCCGCCACGATCTCTCGCCCCTCCTCCGCCCCGATCTCTCCATACTCCTCCGCCCCGATCTCTCGCCGCTCCTCCGCCCCGATCTCTCGCCGTTCCTCCGCCCCGATCTCTCCATACTCCTCCGCCCCGATCTCTCGCCGCTCCTCCGCCCCGATCTCTCGCCGCTCCACCGCCCCGATCCCTCGATACTCCTCCGCCCCGATCCCTCGCCGCTCCTCCGCCCCGATCTCTCGATACTCCTTCGCCCTGATCCCTCGCCCCTCCTCCGCCCCGATCCCTCGATACTCCTGCGCCCCGATCTCTCGCCGCTCCTCCGCCCCGATCCCTCGATACTCCTTCGCCCTGATCCCTCGCCCCTCCTCCACCCCGATCCCTCGCCCCTCCTCCGCCCCGATCCCTCGCCGTTCCTCCACCCCGATCTCTCGATACTCCTCCGCCCCGATCTCTCGCCGCTCCTCCGCCCCGATCTCTCGATACTCCTCCGCCCCGATCTCTCGATACTCCTCCGCCCCGATCTCTCGCCGCTCCTCCGCCCCGATCTCTCGATACTCCTCCGCCCCGATCTCTCGCCCCTCCTCCGCCCCGATCTCTCGCCCCTCCTCCGCCCCGATCTCTCGCCGCTCCTCCGCCCCGATCTCTCGCCGCTCCTCCGCCCCGATCTCTCGCCGCTCCTCCGCCCCGATCTCTCGCCGCTCCTCCGCCCCGATCTCTCGCCGCTCCTCCGCCCCGATCTCTCGCCGCTCCTCCGCCCCGATCTCTCGCCCCTCCTCCGCCCCGATCTCTCGCCCCTCCTCCGCCCCGATCTCTGGCCGCTCCTCCGCCCCGATCTCTCGATACTCCTCCGCCCCGATCTCTCTATACTCCTCCGCCCCGATCTCTCGCCGCTCCTCCGCACCGATCTCTCGATACTCCTCCGCCCCGATCTCTCGCCCCTCCTCCGCCCCGATCTCTCGCCGTTCCTCCGCCCCGATCTCTCGATACTCCTCCGCCCCGATCTCTCGCCCCTCCTCCGCCCCGATCTCTCGATACTCCTCCGCCCCGATCTCTCGCCGCTCCTCCGCCCCGATCTCTCGATACTCCTCCGCCCCGATCTCTCGCCCCTCCTCCGCCCCGATCTCTCGATACTCCTCCGCCCCGATCTCTCGCCGTTCCTCCGCCCCGATCTCTCGATACTCCTCCGCCCCGATCCCTCGCCGCTCCTCCGCCCCGATCTCTGGCCCCTCCTTCGCCCCGATCGCTCGCCCCTCCTCCGCCCCGATCTCTCGCCCCTCCTCCGCCCCGATCTCTCGCCCCTCCTCCGCCCCGATCTCTCACCGCTCCTCCGCCCCGATCTCTCGCCGCTCCTCCGCCCCCGATCCCTCGATACTCCTCCGCCCCGATCTCTCGATACTCCTCCGCCCCGATCTCTCGATACTCCTCCGCCCCGATCTCTCGATACTCCTCCGCCCCGATCTCTCGCCCCTCCTCCGCCCCGATCTCTCGATACTCCTCCGCCCCGATCTCTCGCCCCTCCTCCGCCCCGATCTCTCGATACTCCTCTGCCCCGATCTCTCGCCCCTCCTCCGCCCCGATCTCTCGATACTCCTCCGCCTCGATCTCCCGCCGCTCCTCCGCCCCCGATCCCTCGATACTCCTCCGCCCCGATCTCTCGATACTCCTCCGCCCCGATCTCTCGATACTCCTCCGCCCCGATCTCTCGATACTCCTCCGCCCCGATCTCTCGCCCCTCCTCCGCCCCGATCTCTCGCCGCTCCTCCTCCCCGATCTCTCGCCGCTCCTCCGCCCCGATCTCTCGATACTCCTCCGCCCCGATCTCTCGCCGCTCCTCCGCCCCGATCCCTCGCCGCTCCTCCGCCCCGATCCCTCGCCGCTCCTCCGCCCCGATCTCTCGCCGCTCCTCCGCCCCGATCTCTCGATACTCCTCCGCCCCGATCTCGCCGCTCCTCCGCCCCGATCTCTCGCCGCTCCTCCGCCCCGATCTCTCGCCGCTCCTCCGCCCCGATCTCTCGCCCCTCCTCCACCCCGATGTTTGGCCGCTCCTCCGCCCCGATCCCTCGCCGCTCCTCCGCCTCGATCTCTGGCCGCTCCCGAAGTTCCTGCCCACACTCCAATTGGCGACCTGGATTTTGGGAATGTCACCAGTCGCCCTCCTGGAGCGGCTCGCGCTGTATCCCGAAGTGGCTCCTCCTTTTATACCCCGACCAATGAGGAGACCCCCGCCACAGGTCGGGGTAGGAGGAGTCCTCCTTTTATACCCCGACCAATGAGGAGACCCCCGCCACAGGTCGGGGTAGGAGGAGTCCTCCTTTTATACCCCGACCAGTGAGGAGACCCCAGCCACAGGTCGGGGTAGGAGGAGTCCTCCTTTTATACCCCGAGCAGTGAGGAGACCCCCGCCACAGGTCGGGGTAGGAGGAGTCCTCCTTTTATACCCCGAGCAGTGAGGAGACCCCCGCCACAGGTCGGGGTAGGAGGAGTCCTCCTTTTATACCCCGAGCAGTGAGGAGACCCCCGCCACAGGTCGGGGTAGGAGGAGTCCTCCTTTTATACCCCGACCAGTGAGGAGACCCCAGCCACAGGTCGGGGTAGGAGGAGGAGCGGCAGCCCAGGAACCAAATGAGTTTAAACCCCCCCCACCAGCACCAGCACCCACCCCCACCCCCCCACACGGGGATATTGGTCTCGGCCCCCCCCCCCCCACACGGGGATATTGGTCTCGGCCCCCCCCCCACCACTCCCCCACACGGGGATATTGGTCTCGGCCCCCCCCCCCCCCACACAAGGATATTGGTCTCGGCCCCCCCCCCCCCACATGGGGATATTGGTCTCGGCCCCCACCCCCCCACATGGGGATATTGGTCTCGGCCCCCCCCCCCCCCCACACGGGGATATTGGTCTCGGCCCCCCCCCCCACCACCCCCCCACACGGGGATATTGGTCTCGGCCCCCCCCCCCCACACGGGGATATTGGTCTCGGCCCCCCCCCCCCACACGGGGATATTGGTCTCGGCCCCCCCCCCACCACTCCCCCACACGGGGATATTGGTCTCGGCCCCCCCCTACCCCCCCACACGAGGATATTGGTCTCGGCCCCCCCCCACCCACACGGGGATATTGGTCTCGGCCCCCCCCCCCACACAAGGATATTGGTCTCGGCCCCCCCCCCCACACAAGGATATTGGTCTCGGCCCCCCCCCCCACACGGGGATATTGGTCTCGGCCCCCCCCCCCACACAAGGATATTGGTCTCGGCCCCCCCCCCCACACAAGGATATTGGTCTCGGGCCCCCCCCCCACACAAGGATATTGGTCTCGGCCCCCCCCCACCCCCCCACATGGGGATATTGGTCTCGGCCCCCCCCCCCACACAAGGATATTGGTCTCGGCCCCCCCCCCCCACACGGGGATATTGGTCCCGGGCCCCCCCCCACACGGGGATATTGGTCTCGGCCCCCCCCCCCCACATGGGGATATTGGTCTCGG
>NW_027252958.1:0-19372 GCF_044704955.1 Pristiophorus japonicus | reverse complement strand
GGAGAGGCAATATAAACTAAAGGTTACAAACTTGAAGGGGGTGCATGTGGGTATATGTGCACAAATCGTTGAAGGTGGCAGGACAGGTTGAGAAAGTGGTTAAAAAAGCTTATGGGATCCTAGGCATCATAGAGGCATAATAGTAATCACTTTACTTTATATAGCGCCTTTAACGTAGTAAAACATCCCAAGGCGCTCACAACAGTGTTACAGACAAACAGATCAATTTGACACCAAGCCATAGAAGAAATTAAGGCAGACGATCAGAAGCTTGTTTAGAGGTAGGTTTTAACGAGCGTCTTAAAGGAGGAAAGAGAGGCGCAGAGGTTTAGGGAGGGAGTTCCAGAGCTTAGGGCCCAGGCAACCGATGGTTGAGCAGTTATAATGAGGGATGTTCAAGAGGCCAGAATTTGAGGAGCGCAGACACCTTGTGGGGTTGTGAGGCTGAAAAAGATTAGAGAGATACAGAGGGGCATGTCCATGGAGTGATTTGTAAACAAGGATGTGAATTTTGAAATCGAGGTTGTTTAACTGGGAGCCAATGTCGGTCAGAAACCACAGGGTGATGGGTGATCTTTACTTGGTGTGGGTTAGTACACGTGCTGCTGAGTTTTGGATGACTTCAAGTTCACATAGTGTGGAAGGCCGGCCAGGAGTGAGTTGGTGTAGTCAAGTCTAAAGGTAACAAAGGCATGAATGAGGGTTTCAGCAGCAGAAGAGCTGAGGCAGGGGCGGAGGCGGGCAATGTTATGGAGGTGGAAAAAGGCGATTTTAGTTATGCCATGGATATGTGGCTGGAACCTCAAGAGTACAAAAGCAAGGAAGTTATGATGAACATTTATAAAACACTGGTTCGGCCTCAACTGGAGTATTGTGTCCAATTCTGGCCACCACACTTTAGGATGTGAAGGCCTTAGAGAAGGTGCAGAAAAGATTTACAAGAATTTTTTCACGGATGAGGAACTTCAGTGGATAGACTTGGGAAGCTGGAGTTGTTCTCCTTGGAACAGAGATGGTTGAGAGGAGATTTGATAGACCTGTTTAAAATCATGAAGGGCCTGGACAGAGTGGATAGAGAGAAGCTGTTCCGATTGGCAGATGGGTCAAGAACCAGAGGACACAGATTTAAGGCGATTGGCAGAAGAACCAAAGGTGACACAAGAAAAATCATTTTTACGCAGCGAGTGGTTAGGATCTGGAATGCACGGCCTGAAAGGGTGGTGAAGGCAGACTCAATCACGACTTTCAAAAAGGAATTGGATAAGTGCCCTGTTTCGGAAAGAAAAACATTTGAAGGGCTCAGGGGAAAGGGTGGGGGAGTGGCACAGGCTCGATGGGCCGAATGGCCTTCCGTGCTGTAGCCATTCTCTGATTGTGTGAGCAGAACCACTCTGTTCCCTGACTCAATCTAAAGCCTTCCTGATTGTGAGCACCTCTGTTAAACCTGCCCTGCACCTTCACTGCTCCAAGTATAACCACCCCAGCTGCTGCAGCTTTACTCATGTCAATGGTCACCATCCTGCACCTGATGGCCTTCCTGCACTAAGATGGCCACCGCGCATGCTCCCTGCCCTGCAGCGGAACAATGGGAAGCGTTGAGACATCAGAGCAAGCCCCGCCCCTCTCGTTCCCTGCTCCCCGTGGCGGGCGGGTGGCCCTGCGTTGCCCAAAGATGGCGGTCGAACTCTTTCCCAATAAACCGTCATCTCTCTCCCCTCCACTCCGCCAGTAAACAAGACCCGTCGCCGCCCGAAGCTCTCCGGCAGCCACCGCCCACTTACCTTTCGGTGGCACAAACCTCACTGCCCACAATATACACCAACGATTTGGATGAAGGAATAGAGTGTAATATCTCCAAGCTTGTGGATGACACTAAACTGGGTGGTGGTGTGAGCTGTGAGGAGGATGCTAAGAGGTTGCAGGGTGACTTGGACAGGTTAGGTGAGTGGGCAAATACATGGCAGATGCATTATAATGTGGATAAATGTGAGGTTATCCATTTTGGGGGCAAAAACAGGAAGGCAGAATATTATCTGAATGGCGGCAGAAAAAAGGGAGTTGCAACGAGACCTGGGTGTCATGGTTCATCAGTCATTGAAAGTGGGCACGCAGGTACAGCAGGCGGTAAAGAAGGCAAATGGTATGTTGGCTTTCATAGCTAGGGGATTTGAATATAGAAGCAGGGAGGTCTTACTGCAGTTGTACAGGGCCTTGGTGAGGCCTCAACTAGAATATTGTGTTCAGTTTTGGTCTTCTAGTCTGAGGAAGGACATTCTTGCTATTGAGGGAGTACAGCGAAGGTTCACCAGACTGATTCCCGGGATGGCTGGACTGTCATATGAGGAGAGACTGGATCAACTGAGCCTTTATACACTGGAGTTTCGAAGGATGAGAGGGGATCTCATAGAAACGTATAAGATTCTGATGAGACGGGACAGATTAGATGCGGGAACAATGTTTCCGATGTTGGGGAAGTCCAGAACCAGGGAACACAGTCTTAGGATAAGGGGTAGGCCATTTAGGACTGAGATGAGGAGAAACTTCTTCACTCAGAGTTGTTGACCTGTGGAATTCCCTGCCGCAGAGAGTTGTTGATGTCAGTTCATTGGATATATTCAAGAGGGAGTTAGATATGGCCCTTACGGCTAAAGGGATCAAGGGGCATGAGAGAAAGCAGGAAAAGGGTACTGAGGTGAATGATCAGCCATGATCTTATTGAATGGCGGTGCAGGCTTGAGGGGCCGAATGGCCTACTCCTGAACCTAATTTCTATGTAAGTGAGTGGCCCAGCGCCTGCGCACAACTCCGCCCGCCTCACCCACTGCGGCTCACCGAACATCCGGGCCGCGAGCGGAGCCTGCCGGCCAACCGCCCTCCCGCGCGCCGCCGTCACTCAGCCCACAGCCAATGGCGAGGCCACGTGGGGCATCAGCCCGCGCTATTCTGCGCCAATCAGCGGCAGGAGGCGGGGCTACAGCAACAATCAATCAATCGGAGAAAAATACAGTGTGCGCTCTCCCTGAGAGGCAGGGTCACTGAGCCTGTTTAAAGGGGCAGGGTCACTGTGCCTGTTTAAAGGGGCAGGGTCACTGAGCCTGTTTGTAGGGGCAGGGTCACTGAGCCTGTTTGTAGGGGCAGGGTCACTGAGCCTGTTTGTAGGGGCAGGGTCACTGAGCCTGTTTGTAGGGGCAGGGTCACTGAGCCTGTTTGTAGGGGCAGGGTCACTGAGCCTGTTTGTAGGGGCAGGGTCACTGAGCCTGTTTGTAGGGGCAGGGTCACTGAGCCTGTTTGTAGGGGCAGGGTCACTGAGCCTGTTTGTAGGGGCAGGGTCACTGAGCCTGTTTGTAGGGGCAGGGTCACTGAGCCTGTTTGTAGGGGCAGGGTCACTGAGCCTGTTTGTAGGGGCAGGGTCACTGAGCCTGTTTGTAGGGGCAGGGTCACTGAGCCTGTTTGTAGGGGCAGGGTCACTGAGCCTGTTTGTAGGGGCAGGGTCACTGAGCCTGTTTGTAGGGGCAGGGTCACTGAGCCTGTTTGTAGGGGCAGGGTCACTGAGCCTGTTTGTAGGAGCAGGGTCACTGAGCCTGTTTGTAGGGGCAGGGTCACTGAGCCTGTTTGTAGGGGCAGGGTCACTGAGCCTGTTTGTAGAGGCAGGGTCACTGAGCCTGTTTGTAGGGGCAGGGTCACTGAGCCTGTTTGTAGGGGCAGGGTCACTGAGCCTGTTTGTAGGGGCAGGGTCACTGAGCCTGTTTGTAGGGGCAGGGTCACTGAGCCTGTTTGTAGGGGCAGGGTCACTGAGCCTGTTTGTAGGGGCAGGGTCACTGAGCCTGTTTGTAGGGGCAGGGTCACTGAGCCTGTTTGTAGGGGCAGGGTCACTGAGCCTGTTTGTAGGGGCAGGGTCACTGAGCCTGTTTGTAGGGGCAGGGTCACTGAGCCTGTTTGTAGGGGCAGGGTCACTGAGCCTGTTTGTAGGGGCAGGGTCACTGAGCCTGTTTGTAGGGGCAGGGTCACTGAGCCTGTTTGTAGGGGCAGGGTCACTGAGCCTGTTTGTAGGGGCAGGGTCACTGAGCCTGTTTGTAGGGGCAGGGTCACTGAGCCTGTTTGTAGGGGCAGGGTCACTGAGCCTGTTTGTAGGGGCAGGGTCACTGAGCCTGTTTGTAGGGGCAGGGTCACTGAGCCTGTTTGTAGGGGCAGGGTCACTGAGCCTGTTTGTAGGGGCAGGGTCACTGAGCCTGTTTGTAGGGGCAGGGTCACTGAGCCTGTTTGTAGGGGCAGGGTCACTGAGCCTGTTTGTAGGGGCAGGGTCACTGAGCCTGTTTGTAGGGGCAGGGTCACTGAGCCTGTTTGTAGGGGCAGGGTCACTGAGCCTGTTTGTAGGGGCAGGGTCACTGAGCCTGTTTGTAGGGGCAGGGTCACTGAGCCTGTTTGTAGGGGCAGGGTCACTGAGCCTGTTTGTAGGGGCAGGGTCACTGAGCCTGTTTGTAGGGGCAGGGTCACTGAGCCTGTTTGTAGGGGCAGGGTCACTGAGCCTGTTTGTAGGGGCAGGGTCACTGAGCCTGTTTGTAGGGGCAGGGTCACTGAGCCTGTTTGTAGGGGCAGGGTCACTGAGCCTGTTTGTAGGGGCAGGGTCACTGAGCCTGTTTGTAGGGGCAGGGTCACTGAGCCTGTTTAAAGGGGCAGGGTCACTGAGCCTGTTTAAAGGGGCAGGGTCACTGAGCCTGTTTAAAGGGGCAGGGTCACTGAGCCTGTTTAAAGGGGCAGGGTCACTGAGCCTGTTTAAAGGGGCAGGGTCACTGAGCCTGTTTAAAGGGGCAGGGTCACTGAGCCTGTTTAAAGGGGCAGGGTCACTGAGCCTGTTTAAAGGGGCAGGGTCACTGAGCCGGTTTAAAGGGGCAGGGTCACTGAGCCGGTTTAAAGGGGCAGGGTCACTGAGCCGGTTTAAAGGGGCAGGGTCACTGAGCCGGTTTAAAGGGGCAGGGTCACTGAGCCGGTTTAAAGGGGCAGGGTCACTGAGCCGGTTTAAAGGGGCAGGGTCACTGAGCCGGTTTCAAGGGGCAGGGTCACTGAGCCGGTTTCAAGGGGCAGGGTCACTGAGCCTGTTTCAAGGGGCAGGGTCACTGAGCCTGTTTCAAGGGGCAGGGTCACTGAGCCTGTTTCAAGGGGCAGGGTCACTGAGCCTGTTTCAAGGGGCAGGGTCACTGAGCCTGTTTCAAGGGGCAGGGTCACTGAGCCTGTTTCAAGGGGCAGGGTCACTGAGCCTGTTTCAAGGGGCAGGGTCACTGAGCCTGTTTCAAGCGGCAGGGTCACTGAGCCTGTTTCAAGGGGCAGGGTCATTGAGCCTGTTTAAAGGGGCAGGGTCACTGAGCCTGTTTAAAGGGGCAGGGTCACTGAGCCTGTTTAAAGGGGCAGGGTCTTCTCTTCTGCCGCAGTCCCTCGGAGTCGAGGATCACTTGCTGCCACATTAAAAATGACATCGATGGTCAGGAAAATGCTGGAGTCAATTATTAAAAATGAAATAGCAGCGCATTTGGAAAGCTGTGACAGGCTCGGTCCAAGTCAGCATGGATTTATGAACGGGAAATCATGCTTGACAAATCGAGTTTTTTGCGGATGTAACTGTAGAGTGGACAAGGGAGAATCAGTGGATGTGGTGTATTTGGACTTTCAAAAGGCTTTTGACAAGGTCCCACACAAGAGATTGGTGTGCAAAATTAAAGCACATGATATTGGGGGTAATGTACCGATGTGGATAGAGAACTGGTTGGCAGACAGGAAGCATACAGTTGGGATAAACGGGTCCTTTTCAGAATGGCAGACAGTGACAAGCGGGGTACCGCAGGGCTCAGTGCTGCGATCCCAGCTATTTACAATATACAATAATGATTTAGACGAAGGAATTGAATGTAATATCTTCAACTATGCAGATGACACTAAGCTAGGTGGCAGTGCGAGCTGCGAGGAGGATGCTAAGAAGCTGCAGGGTGACATGGACAGGTTAGGTGAGTGGGCAAATGCATGGTAGATGCAGTATAATGTGGGTAAATGTGAGGTTATCCACTTTGGTGGCAAAATCAGGAAGGCAGATTATCTGAATGGTGACAGATTAGTAAAAGGGGAGGTGCACCGAGACCTGGGTGTCATGATACATCAATCATTGAGGTTGGCATGCAGGTATAGCAGGCAGTAAAGAAAGCAAATGGCATGCTGGCCTTCACAGCAAAGGAATTTGAGTATAGGAGCAGGGAGGTCTGGCTGTAGTTATACAGGGCCTTGGTGAGACCACACTTTGAGTATTGTGTGCAGTTTTGGTCTCCTAATCTGAGGAAGGATGTGCTTGCTATTGAGGGAGTGCAGCGAAGGTTCACCAGACCGATTCCCGGGATGGCAGGACTTACATATGAGGAAAGACTGGATCGGCTAGGCTTATACTCACTGGAATTTAGAAGAATGAGAGGGGATCTCATAGAAATGTATAAAATTCTGACGGGATTGGACAGGTTAGATGCAGGATAAATGTTCCCGATGTTGGGGAAGTCCAGAACCAGGGGTCACAATCTAAGGATAACGGGTAAGCCATATAGGACCAAAATGAGGAGAAACGTTTTCACCCAGAGAGTTGTGAACCTGTGGAATTCTCTGCCACAGAAAGTTGTCGAGTCCAGTTCGTTGGACATATTCAAAAGGGAGTTCGATGTGGCCCTTATGGTTAAAGGGATCAGGGTGTATGGAGAAAGCAGGAATGGGGTACTGAAGTTGCATGGTCAGCCATGATCATATTGAATGGTGGTGCAGGCTCGAAGGGCCAAATGGCCTGCTCCTGCACCTATTTTCTATGTTTCTATGAGTTGTCAGGTGACTGAAGAGTCCAATGCAGGAATTACAGTCTCTATCACAGGTGAGGTAGAAGGTGGTTGAAGGAACGGGTGGGTGGGGAGCCTGGGATGTCGTGCGCTCCTTCCGCTGTCGGTGCTTGGCTTCAGCTTGCTCCCGGCGAAGAGACTCGAGCTGTTCAGCGCCTTCCCGGATGCTTTCCTTCACTTCGGTTGGTCTTAAGCCAGGAATTCCCAGGTGTCGGTGGGGATGTTGCACTTTTTCAAGGCGGCTTTGAGGGTGTCACTGCCTGTTTAAAGGTGCAGTGTCTCTGTGCCTGTTTAAAGGTGCAGTGTCCCTGTTTAAATTTGCAGTGTCTCTGTGTCTGTTTCAATGAGGAGTGTCTCTATGCATGTTTAAAGGTGCAGTGTCTCTGTGCATGTTTAAAGGTGCAGTGTCTCTGTGCATGTTTAAAGGTGCAGTGTCTCTGTGCATGTTTAAAGGTGCAGTGTCTCTGTGCATGTTTAAAGGTGCAGTGTCTCTGTGCATGTTTAAAGGTGCAGTGTCTCTGTGCATGTTTAAAGGTGCAGTGTCTCTGTGCATGTGTAAAGGTGCAGTGTCCCTGTGCATGTTTAAATTTGCAGTGTCCCTGTGCATGTTTAAATTTGCAGTGTCCCTGTGCCTGTTTAAATTTGCAGTGTCCCTGTGCCTGTTTAAAGGTGCAGTGTCTCTGTGCCTATTTAAATTTGCAGTGTCCCTGTGCCTATTTCAATTTGCAGTGTCCCTGTGCCTGTTTAAATGGGCAGTGTCTCTGTGCCTGTTTAAATGGGCAGTGTCTCTGTGCCTGTTTAAATGGGCAGTGTCTCTGTGCCTGTTTAAATGGGCAGTGTCTCTGTGCCTGTTTAAATGGGCAGTGTCTCTGTGCCTGTTTAAATGGGCAGTGTCTCTGTGCCTGTTTAAATGGGCAGCGTCTCTGTGCCTGTTTAAATGGGCAGTGTCTCTGTGCCTGTTTAAATGGGCAGTGTCTCTGTGCCTGTTTAAATGTGCAGTGTCTCTGTGCCTGTTTAAAGGGAGAGGGAGTGAAATTTTGCTACTTTACATCTCGTGTTACTGCCCCCAGCTCACAAAATGGGGTGCAAGAGAGTTTGCGACTGGGCGCGGTGAGAACAGTGCTTTCCGCTAAAGTTGGCGGGAGTTTTGCAGTGACTCTGCTGCACTCCGTGATGCTGAAGTAATAACCATGCACAGCGCCCCAGACCAAAAATTGTCCCTCGCCCCCTGGTCCTGTGCCTGGCACTGACAACGACAACCAAAGCTTCAGCAGTCGGGGTTCAGTCGGATGTCGGCTGGTGGAGCGCTACTTACAGGCACCGTAGTAATTCCCGCCTCCTGTATGGCTCAGAGACGTGGACCATGCACAGTAGACACCTCAAGTCGCTGGAGAAATACCACCCACGCTCGCAAGATCCTACAAATCCCCTGGGAGGACAGACTCACCAACATTAGCGTCCTCGTCCAGGCCAACATCCCCAGCATTGAAGCACTGACCACACTCGATCAGCTCCGCTGGGCAGGCCACATAGTTCACATACCAGACACGGGACTCCCAAAGCAAGCACTCTACTCGGAACTTGCCCACGGCAAACGAGTCAAAGGTGGGCAGGAGAAACGTTACAAGGACACCCTCAAAGCCTCCCTGATAAAGTGCGACATCTCCACTGACACCTGGGAGTCCCTGGCCAAAGACCGCCCGAAGTGGAGGAAGAGCATGCGGGAAGGCGCTGAGCTCCTCAGTCTCGTCGCCGAGAGCATGCAGAAGTCAAGTGCAGGCAGCGGAAAGAGCGTGCGGCAAACCAGACTCCCCACCCTCCCTTTCCTTCAACCACTGTCTGTGGTTCTCGGATTGGACTATTCAGCCAACTAAAAACTCATGCTAAGAGTGGAAGCAAGTCTTCCTCGATTCCGAGGGACTGCCTATGATGACTTACAGGCGCCAGCATCTGGTTTACTTTTAGTCGGCCAATAATGCTTCTTTCTTAGTTTCACATAGTCTCTGTGCCTGTTTAAAGGGAGAGTCTCTGTGCCTGTTTAAAGGGACAGTTTCTTTGGATTCTCTGATTACTTCAAACAGGGGTATGCCCCACTTTGTGATTTGGAGAACAACAGGCAGTGATGTTAGCAGCAGTGACACCGAACCTCAATGCTCATATCAGCATCTTGGAAAAGATAAGAGGAAGGCTGCAAAGTCCAAAAGGACGTTGTTTGAACAGCCAAGGAAGAGCAAGAGGCAATGGGAAATCCTCATAGGGGACTCCATCATCAGGAACACAGACAGCACCCTATGTAGAGGCAAGGCTGTGTCAAGAGCAGACTTCTGTTTTCCAGGAGCCAAGATAGCTGATCTCCGGGATCGTGTGGATGAACTAATGAAAGGTGAGTGTCAGGATTCTGCAGTAGGTTTACATATTGGAACTAACGATATCATGGATAGAAGTCCATTTGTTTTGCAGGATTCCGACAAAAGCCTCATAGATGTCCTTCAGCAAAGGGGTGCAAGGTTAGTAGTCTCCGGGCTATTACCAGTCATGTCCAGATCGATGGAGAGGAATAGCCAAATCCGTGGGATTCAACATCGGCTTCAGGACCTCTGCAAGAAGAAGCTTCACTTCATCAATAATCGGGAGGTGTTCAGCAAGGGGATAGTGTAGATAAGTTCAAAGTTAGCCTTACTGTACGTGATAATTACATAGCAGCAAAGCATGAAGATAAACCAGTAGGGAGGAAACAAGAATTAATAGATGTGAGACCTTTTAAATTGCTTTCATGTAAATGCAAAGGAGTGTTAGAAGCAAATTGTTAGAATTGCAATCCTGTGCTGTGTTGAAGAATTTAGACATTGTGTATTTCTCAGACATGACTAGATGACAATGATGGCACAGACATTCACCTAAAGGGCTACAAGGGTTTCAGAAAGGTTAGTGTAGGCCAAAGGGGAGGTGGGGTTGCTATTTTTATCAGTGAGAATCTAACAGCTCGAGAGAGAGACTTGATATTGCCTCATTAGGCACAGCTGAAGCTGTCTGCGTTCAAGTGGACCAAGCTCACTGGCAGGGATTAATTATCGCTAATTGCCTGTATTTTTAATTGCTCACTGCACTCTGGAATGGTTCCTACAGATTGGAAGGAGTCCCCATTTTTAAAAAAAGGTGACAATGCAGACCCAGGTAGCTATAGGCCCATCAGTTTGACATCAGTAATAGGTAAAACCCCAGACACCATGAAGTCTCATGGCTTCAGGTCAAGCATGGATAAGGAAACCTGCTGATTACCACCTACTGCCCTCCATCAGCTGATGAATCAGTACTCCCCCATGTTGAACACCACTTGGAAGAAGTACTGAGAGTAGCAAGGATACAGAATGTGCTCTGGGTGGGGGACTTCAATGTCCATCATCAAGAGTGGCTCGGTAGCACCACAACTGTCCGAGCTGGCCGAGTCCTGAAGGACATAGCTGCCAGACTGGGCCTGCAGCAGGTGGTGAAAGAACCAACATGAGGGAAAAACCTACTTGATCTCGTCCTCACCAATCTACCTGTCGCAGATGCATCTGTCCATGACAGCATTGGTAGCAGCGACCATCGCACAGTCATTCTGGAGATGAACTCCCGTCTTCACATGGAGGACACCCTCCATTGTGTTGTGTAGCACTACCACCGTGCTAAATGGGATATATTCAGAACAAATCTAGCAGCTCAAAACTAGGCATCCATGAGGCACTGTGGGCCATCAGCAGCAGCAGAATTATATTCCACCACAATCTGTAACCTCATGGCCCGGCATATCCCTCACTCTACCATTACCATCAAGCCAGGGGACCAACCCTGGTTCAATGAAGAGTGTAGAAGAGTATGCCAGGAGCAGCACCAGACGTACCTGAAAATGAGGTGCCAACCTGGGGAAGCTGCAACACAGGACTACACGCATGTTAAAAAGCGGAAGCAGCAGATCATAGACAGGGCTAAGCGATCCCACAACCAACGGATCAGAT
Source organism: Pristiophorus japonicus (assembly GCF_044704955.1). Taxonomy (NCBI): domain Eukaryota; kingdom Metazoa; phylum Chordata; class Chondrichthyes; family Pristiophoridae; genus Pristiophorus; species Pristiophorus japonicus. The sequence continues at coordinate 8,517 of NW_027252958.1, read as the reverse complement.
TAAAGCTCTGTAGTCCTGCCACATCCAGTGGTGAATGGTGGTGGACCATGAAACAATTAACGGGAGGAGGAAGCTCCATGAATATCCCTATCCTCAATGATGGCAGAGCACAGCACGTGAGTGCAAAAGAAAAGGCTGAAGTGTTTACAACCATCTTCAGCCAGAAGTGTCGAGTGGATGATATATATTGGCCTCCTCCTGAGGTCCCCACCATCACAGAAGCCAGTCTTCAGCCAATTCGATTCACTCCACGTGATAGCAAGAAAGGGCTGAATGCACTGGATACAGCAAAGGCTATGGGCCCCGACAACATCCCGGCTGTTGTGCTGAAGACTTGTGCTCCAGAACTAGCCGTGCCACTAGCCAAGCTGTTCCAGTACAGCTACAGCACTGGCATCTACCCAACAATATAGAAAACTGCCCAGGTGTGCCCTGTCCACAAAAAGCAGGACAAATCCAATCCGGCCAATTACTGTTCCATCAGTCTATTCTCAATCATAAGCAAAGTGATGGAAGGTGTCGTCCACAGTGCTATCAAGCGGCACTTACTCACCAATAACCTGCTCACTGATACCCAGTTTGGGTTCCCCCAGGACCACTCGGTTCCAGACCTCATTACAGCCTTGGTCCAAACATGGACAAAACAGCTGTATTTCAGAGGTGAGGTGAGAATGACTGCCCTTGACATCAAGGCAGCATTTGACCGAGTGTGGCACCAAGGAGCCCTAGTAAAACTGAAGTCAATGGGAATCAGGGGAAAAACTCTCCACTGGCTGGAGTCATACCTAGCACAAAGGAAGATGGTTGTGGTGGTTGGAGGTCAATCATCGCAGCCCCAGGAGTTCCTCAGGGCAGTGGCCTGGGCCCAACCATCTTCAGTTGTTTTATCAATGACCTTCCTTCCAGAAGTGGGACTGTTCGCTGATGACTGCACAGTGTTCAGTTCCATTCGCAACTACTCAGATATTGGAGCAGTCCATACCCGCTTACAGCAAGACCTGGACAACATTCAGGCTTGGGCTGATAAGGGGCAAGTAACATTCACGACACAAAAGTGCCAGGCAATGACTATCTCCAACAAGCGAGACACCACTGCCCCATAACATTCAATGGCATTACCATCGCCGAATCCCCTACCATCAACATCCTCGGGATTACCATTGACCAGAAACTTAACTGGACCAGCCACATAAATACTGTGGCAACAAGAGCAGGTCAGAGACGGGGTATTCTATGGCCAGTGTCTCACCTCCTGACTCCCCAAAGCCTTTCCACCATCTACAAGGCACAAGTCAGGAGTGTAATGGAATACTCTCCACTTGCCTGGATGGGTGCAACTGCGACAACACAAGAAGCTCGATACCATCCAGGACAAAGCAGGCCGCTTTATTGGCACCCCATCCAACACCTTAAACATTCACTCCCTCCATCATCGACGTACCGTGGCTGCAGTGTTTACCATGTACAAGATGTAGTGCAGCAACACGCCAAGGCTTCTTCGGCAGCATCTCCTGAACCCACGACCTCTACCACCTTGAAGGACAAAGGGCAGCAGACGCATGGGAATACCACCACCTCCATGTTCCCCTCCAAGTCACACACCATCCTGATTTGGAAGCATATCGCCGTTCCTTCATTGCCGCTGGAACTCCCTCCCCAACAATACTATGGGAGTACCATCACCACACGGACTGCAGCGGTTCAAGGAGGTGGCTCCCCACCATCTTCTCAAGGGCAATTATGGATGGGCAATAAATAGATAGAAACATAATGCATAAAACAAGAAATAAGGGATGTGTGCAATAAAGGTACAGCAGTTATGATGGGTGACTTTAATCTCCATATTGATTGGGCTAACCAAACTGGTAGCAATGCGGTAGAGGAGGATTTCCTGGAGTGTGTTAGGGATGGTTTTCTTGACCAATATGTGGAGGAACCGACTAGAGAGCTGGCCATCCTAGACTGGGTGATGTGTAATGAGAAGGGACTAATTAGCAATCTTGTTGTGCGAGGCCTCTTGGGGAAGAGTGACCATAATATGGTAGAATTCTTTATTAAGATTGAGAGTGACACAGTTAATTCAGAGACTAGGGTCCTAAATGTAAGGAAAGCTAACTTCGATGACATGAGGCGTGAATTGGCTAGAATAGACTGGCAAATGACACTTAAAGGGTTGCCGGTGGATAGACAATGGCAAACATTTATAGATCACATGGATGAACTTCAACAGTTGTACATCCCTGTCTGGAATAAAAATAAAACGGAAAGTGGCTCAACCGTGGCTAACAAGGGAAATTAAGGATAGTGTTAGATCTAAGGAAGAGGCATAAAAATTGGCCAGAAAAAGTAGCAAACCTGAGGACTGGGAGAAATTTAGAATTCAGCAGAGAAGGACAAGTTTAATTAGGAGGGGGAAATTAGAGTATGAGAGGAAGGAACATAAAGACTGACTGCAAAAGCTTCGATAGATATGTGAAGAGAAAAAGATTGGTGAAAACAAACGTAGATCCCTTGCAGTCGGACTCAGATGAATTAATAATGGGGAACAAAGAAATGGCAGACCAATTGAACAAATACTTTAGTTCTGTCTTCACGAAGGAAATCACAAATGACCTTCCAGATGTACTAGGGGACCGAGGGTCTAGTGAGAAGGAGGATCTGAAGGATATCCTTATTAGGCGGGAAATTGTGTTGGGGAAATTGATGGGATTGAAGGCTGATAAATCCCCAGGGACTGATTGTCTGCATCCCAGAGTACATAAGGAGGTTGCCCTAGAAATAGTGGATGCATTGGTAATCATTTTCCAACAGTCTATCGACGCTGGATCAGTTCCCATGGACTGGTGGGTAGCTAATGTAACACAACTTTTTAAAAAAGGAGAGAGAAAATGGGTAATTATAGACCGGTTAGCCTGACATCAGTAGTGGGGAAAATGTTGGAATCTATTATTAAGGATGAAATAGCAGCGCATTTGGAAAGCGGTGACAGGATCGGTCCAAGTCAACATGGATTTATGAAGAGGAAATCATGCTTGACCAATCTTCTGGAATTTTTTGAGGATGTAACCAGTAGAGTGGACAAGGGAGAACCAGTGGATGTGGTGTATTTGGACTTTCAAAAGGCCTTTGACAAGGTACCACATAAGAGATTGGTGTACAAGATCAAGGCACATGGTATTGGGGGTAATGTACTGGCATGGATAGAGAATTGGTTGGCAGGCAGGAAGCAGAGAGTCGGGATAAACGGGTCCTTTTCAGAATAGGAGGCAGTAACTAGTGGAGTACCGCAGGGCTCAGTGCTGGGACCCCAGCTCTTCACAATATACATTAATGATTTGGATGAAGGAATTGAGAGTAATATCTCCAAGTTTGCAGATGACACTAAACTGGGTGGCGGTGTGAGCTGTGAGGAGGATGCTAAGAGGCTGCAGGGTGATTTGGACAGGTTAGGAGAGTGGGCAAATGCATGGCAGATGCAGTATAATGTGGATAAATGTGAGGTTATCCACTTTGGTGGCAAAAACACGAAGGCAGATTATCTGAATTGCGGCAGATTAGGAAAAGGGGAGGTGCAACGAGACCTGGGTGTCATGGTTCATCAATCATTGAAAGTTGGCATGCAGGTACAGCAGGCGGTGAAGAAGGCAAATGGCATGTTGGCCTTCATAGCTAGGGGATTTGAGTATAGGAGCAGGGAGGTCTTACTGCAGTTGTACAGGGCCTCGGTGAGGCCTCAACTGGAATATTGTGTTCAGTTTTGGTTCCTAATCTGAGGAAGGACGTTCCTGCTATTGATGGAGTGCAGCGAAGGTTCACCAGACTGATTCCAGGGATGGCTGGACTGACATGAGGAGAGACTGGATCAACTGGGCCTTTATACACTGGAGTTTAGAAGGATAAGAGGGGATCTCATAGAAACGTATAAGATTCTGACGGGACGGGACAGGTTAGATGCGGGAACAATGTTCCCGATGTTGGGGAAGTCCAGAACCAGGGGACACAGTCTTAGGATAAGGGGTAGGCCATTTAGGACTGAGATGAGGAGAAACTTCTTCACTCAGAGTTGTTAACCTGTGGAATTCCCTGCCGCAGAGAGTCATTGATGCCAGTTCATTGGCTATATTCAAGAGGGAGTTAGATGTGGCCCGTACGGCTAAAGGGATCAAGGGGTATGGAGAGAAAGCGGGAAAGGGGTACTGAGGTGAATGATCAGCCATGATCATATTGAATGGTGGTGCAGGCTCAAAGGGCCGAATGGCCTACTCCTGCACCTATTTTCTATGTTTCTATGAAAAAAGGTGCAGCAGTAGGCCATTCGGCCCTTCGAGCCTGCACCACCATTCAATATGATCATGGCTGATCATTCACCTCAGTACCCCTTTCCTGCTTTCTCTCCATACCCCTTGATCCCTTTAGCTGTAAGGGCCACATCTAACTCCCTGTTGAATATATCTAATGAACTGGCCTCAACAACTTTCTGTAGTAGAGAATTCCACAGCTTCACAATTCTCTGAGTGAAGAAGTTTCTTCTCATCTCGGTCCTAAATGGCTTACCCCTTATCCTTAGACTGTGACCCCTGGTTCTGGACTTCCCCACCATCGGGAACATTCTTCCTGCATCTAACCTGTATCATCCCTTCAGAATTTTATATGTTTCTATGAGATCCCCTCTCATTCTTCTAAATTCCAGTGAATACAAGCCTAGTCGATCCAGTCTTCATTCATATGTCAGTCCAGCCGTCCCGGGAATCAGTCTGGTGAACCTTCCCTCAATAGCAAGAAAATCCTTCCTCAGATTAGGAGACCAAAACTGAACACAATAATCCAGGTGAGGCCTCACCGAGGCCCTGTACACTTCAGGAAGACCTCCCTGCTCCTATACTCAAATCCCCTAGCTATGAAGGCCAACATACCATTTGCCTTCTTTACCGCCTGCTGTACCTGCATGCCAACTTTCAATGACTGATGAACTATGACACCTAGGACAAATTGCACCTCCCCCTTTCCTAATCTGCCGCCATTCAGATAATATTCTGCCTTTGTGTTTTTGCCCCCAAAGTGAACAACCTCACATTTATTCACATTATACTGCATCTGCCATACATTTGCCCACTCACCTAACCTGTCCAAGTCACCCTGCAGCCTCTTAGCATCGTCCTCACAGCCCACACTGCTACCCAGCTTAGTGTCATCTGCAAACTTGGAGATATTACATTCAATTCCTTCGTCTAAATCATTAATGTATATTGTAAATAGCTGGGGCCATAGCACTGAAAGTTTGGTTAACCCAATCTATATGTAGATTAAAGTCACCCACGATAACTGCTGCACCTTTATTGCACGTATCCCTCATTTCCTGTGTGATGCCATCCCCAACCTCACTACTACTGTTTGGTGGTCAGTACACAACTCCCACTAGCGTTTTCTGCCCTTTGGTGTTCCGCAGCTGGACCTATATAGATTCCACATCATCCAAGATAATGTCCTTCCTTACTATTGCGTTAATCTCCTCTTTAACCAGCAGCGCTACCCCAGCAACGCTGACATTACCAGCGACGCCCACATCCCTTGAACGAATAAAAAAACGAATCAGAACCATCTGACCTCTCAAGTGACGTAAAAGATTCCATGATATTATTTCGAAAAAAAAATATCTCTCCGGTGTCCTGGTCAACATTTATCCCTCAACTAACATCACTAAAACAGAGGCCGTGAAAAGCATTTTATAAATACAAGTCTTCCTTTAACAACGGAAAAAAGGTTCAAAACTGAAACAGTCGGTAACAGGACATCAATTAGTCTCCCTCATGGAGAAATCAAGGAATCGATTCACTGTATGCAGGAAACAAAGCTAATTTATTTGACAGTTGTTTGACAGAGGGTGCAGAAAAGATTTACAAGAATGATTTACAACATAGAAACATGGAAAATAAGTGCAGGAGTAGGCCATTCGGCCCTTCGAGCCTGCACCAACATTCAATAAGATCATGGCTGATCATTCCCTCAGTACCTCTTTCCTGCTTTCTCTCCATACCACTTGATCCCTTTAGCCGTAAGGGCCATATCTAACTCCCTCTTGAATATCTCCAATGAACTGGCATCAACAACTCTCTGCGGTAGGGAATTCCACAGGTTAACAACTCTCTGAGTGAATAAGTTTCTCCTCATCTCAGTCCTAAATGGCCTGCCCCTTATCCTAAGACTGTGTCCTCTGGTTCTGGACTTCCCCATCATCGGTTACATTCTTCCCGCATCTAACCTGTCCAGTCCCGTCAGAATCTTGTAAGTTTCTATGAGATCCCCTCTTATCCTTCTAAACTTTAGTGTATAAAGGCCCAGTTGATCCAGTCTCTCCTCATATTTCCGTCCCGCCGTCCCGGGAATCAGTCTGGTGAACCTTCGCTGCACTGCCTCAATAGCAAGAACGTCCTTCCTCAGATTAGGAGACCAAAACTGAACACAATATTGCAGGTGAGGCCTCACCAAGGCCCTGTACAACTGCAGTAAGGCCTCCCTGCTCCTATACTCAAATCCCCTAGCTATGAAGGCCAACATATTTATCCACATTATACTGCATCTGCCATGCATTTGCCCATTCACCTAACCTGTTCAAGTCACCCTGCAGCCTTTTAGCATCCTCCTCACAACTCACACTGCCACCCAGTTTAGTGTCATCTGCAAACTTGGAGATAGTACGCTCACTTCCTTCATCTAAATCATTAATGTATATTGTAGACAGCTGGGGTCCCAGCACTGAGCCCTGCAGCACTCCACTAGTCACTGCCTGCCATTCTGAAAAGGACCCGTTTATCCTGACTCTCTGCTTCCTGTCTGCCAACCAGTTCTCTATCCATGTCATTACCCCCAATACCATATATGCTTTGATTTTGCACACCAATCTCTTGTGTGGGACCTTGTCAAAAGCCTTTAGAAAATCAAAATACACCACATCCACTGGTTCTCCCTTGTCCACTCTTCTAGTTACATCCTCAAAAAATTCCAGAAGATTGGTCAAGCATGATTTCCCTTTCATAAATCCATGCTTGTGGATATCTGAACGGAATATATGGAATTAAGGACAGTAAAGTAAACGGGATATATGAAAATGTATAAGCCATGGGAGAATAGCTGGGAGAATGTCAGATTGCAAATAGTGCAACATCAGCTTAGCTAACAGTCTGTCTCAAGGTTTCAAGTCACTAATCCTGCCAATAATATATAATTGTAACATGAAATACATCTGCAGAATTGCAAGGTCTCAGTAAATAGTCACACCATTAGATTGAAACATTTGGAGGCAATACTTGAGCTTTCAAGAAGAACATCTCATATAGATTGACTAATGAGTGGCTGAGTTAGACTGTCAATCCATTTGTATTTTGTTATCTGATTTCAAAACTGTATAACTGTTAACGCTTTACGATGTAACTTCACCTATCCGTAGGGAGTGTGTACGCTCTATCCAGAGAGTATATCTTCTGTCTGATAGGTCTTACTGGCCGGTAATAAAGACTGCTTTGTTCAAAGCACAAGAGGTATTCGACTCAGTAATTTTACTGAACCAGATTGAGGTAAAAGAATCCAGGAATTAACATTTGGTGTCAGAAGTGGGATCTCAACGGACGACTGCCGAAAACTTGCGAATTAAGAGCCAGACTAGCCTTGGACGAGACGAGGGGAAAATGGCCACTGGAGTGAGTATGATTTCAATACTGCTCCAGTTTCCCCCGGTTTCAAAAGTCTGAGGAAAGTTTAGCCACTCGCTGGTTCTCAGGTAGTGTCTGAACGAGATCCAGGACAATCTGGTGAATACCTTTCAAACTTAGAATAGGGATAGAGATAGGGAAATTGTGCGATGATGCAAACCAAGCGGCGACTTGGAAAGATAGTTAGAGCTAGATAGGGATAGATGATCAATCATGGATCCAAAAAAAATTAATAGGAAAGAAAAGAGACTCTTGTGAATGTCTGTTTAAATGAGAAATGCTTCTGTGACTTTTACTGTAAAAAAAAAGCCGGGGAGTTGTGGTTTGTTTTATCTCAAACAGAATGAAAGTTTGTTTTAACCCTTCGTAGTGTTGTCCTGTATGTGGGAAGTTTAAGAGTGTGAACCTTATTGAATTACGTATATTCGGATGATAAGTTGCGGAGCCAGGAAATGCCCAAAGGATAGATTTGTTAAAAAGAGAAAAAATTACATGGTCCCGGTGGTTTAAAAAAAAAAGAAAAACTTGTTGAAAGAAAACATTCAGAGAAGGCACAGCAAAACAACTGAGATGGATTTAAAAGGATTTAAAAAAAATTATATTAAATAACACGACCTTGAGGCTGGAACAATTGAGATAACGAAAAGCAGTCCACAGCCTACGTGCCAGACTTCTCTCTAGTTATAAAAAAAAGTAACGTACTAAATAGGTGCTGAAAGAAAAAAAAATGTGTTGAGATTTTAAATTATGAAAAATATAAAATCACTCCTGTCCAATTGGCAGAAAAACTCCATTAAATTAGGGCTTTCAT
>NW_027252957.1:0-19384 GCF_044704955.1 Pristiophorus japonicus | reverse complement strand
GCGGGCGAGGGGGAGAGAGAGAGAGCGGGCGAGGGGGAGAGAGAGAGAGCGGGCGAGGGGGAGAGAGAGAGAGCGGGCGAGGGGGAGAGAGAGAGAGCAGGGGGGAGAGAGAGAGCGGGCGAGGGGGAGAGAGAGAGAGCGGGCGAGGGGGAGAGAGAGAGCGGGCGAGGGGGAGAGAGAGAGAGCGGGCGAGGGGAGAGAGAGAGAGCGGGCGGAGGGGGAGAGAGAGAGAGCGGGCGAGGGGAGAGAGAGAGAGCGGGCGAGGGGGAGAGAGAGAGAGCGGGCGAGGGGAGAGAGAGAGAGCGGGCGAGGGGGAGAGAGAGAGAGCGGGCGAGGGGGAGAGAGAGAGAGCGGGCGAGGGGGAGAGAGAGAGAGCGGGCGAGGGGGAGAGAGAGAGAGCGGGCGAGGGGGAGAGAGAGAGAGCGGGCGAGGGGAGAGAGAGAGAGCGGGCGAGGGGGAGAGAGAGAGAGCGGGCGAGGGGGAGAGAGAGAGAGCGGGCGAGGGGAGAGAGAGAGAGCGGGCGAGGGGGAGAGAGAGAGAGCGGGCGAGGGGGAGAGAGAGAGAGCGGGCGAGGGGGAGAGAGAGAGAGCGGGCGAGGGGGAGAGAGAGAGAGCGGGCGAGGGGGAGAGAGAGAGAGCGGGCGAGGGGGAGAGAGAGAGAGCGGGCGAGGGGAGAGAGAGAGAGCGGGCGAGGGGGAGAGAGAGAGAGCGGGCGAGGGGGAGAGAGAGAGAGCGGGCGAGGGGGAGAGAGAGAGAGCGGGCGAGGGGGAGAGAGAGAGAGCGGGCGAGGGGGAGAGAGAGAGAGCGGGCGAGGGGGAGAGAGAGAGAGCGGGCGAGGGGAGAGAGAGAGAGCGGGCGAGGGGAGAGAGAGAGAGCGGGCGAGGGGGAGAGAGAGAGAGCGGGCGAGGGGGAGAGAGAGAGAGCGGGCGAGGGGAGAGAGAGAGAGCGGGCGAGGGGAAGAGAGAGAGCCGGCGAGGGGAGAGAGAGAGAGCGGGCGAGGGGGAGAGAGAGAGAGCGGGCGAGGGGGAGAGAGAGAGAGCGGCGAGGGGGAGAGAGAGAGAGCGGGCGAGGGGGAGAGAGGAGAGCGGGCGAGGGGGAGAGAGGAGAGAGCGGGCGAGGGGAGAGAGAGAGAGCGGGCGAGGGGGAGAGAGAGAGAGCGGGCGAGGGGGAGAGAGAGAGAGCGGGCGAGGGGGAGAGAGAGAGGCGGGCGAGGGGGAGAGAGAGAGAGCGGGCGAGGGGGAGAGAGAGAGAGCGGCGAGGGGAGAGAGAGAGAGCGGGCGAGGGGGAGAGAGAGAGAGCGGGCGAGGGGGAGAGAGAGAGAGCGGGCGAGGGGGAGAGAGAGAGCGGGCGAGGGGGAGAGAGAGAGAGCGGGCGAGGGGAGAGAGAGAGAGCGGGCGAGGGGGAGAGAGAGAGCGGGCGAGGGGGAGGGCGGGCGAGGGGAGGGGGAGGGCGGGCGGGCGAGGGGGAGGGCAGGCGGGCGAGATCAGCGAGGGAGAGACAGAGGGAGAGTGGGCGGGGGTGACAGAGGGGGAGAGAGACAGTAAAACGTGCAACAAGAGGACGTCAAACCATCGAACATAATCTGTTGTGAACACTGAAAATTCTTTATTTTACGCAGCGAGTTGTTGGGATCTGGTAGATACTGCCTGAAATGGCGGGGGAAACAGATTTAACCGTAACTCCCAGGAACAGAGAGGGGGCGGGGTCTCGGGGACTGAGGGGGGAAGGGGGGTGACGACTGTTGATTCTTGCCCCAGCCCCGGCAGAGGTTTCAGTCGAGCAGCTTCTGCATAGAAACATGGAACACAGAAAATAGGTGCAGGAGTAGGCCATTTGGCCCTTCGAGCCTGCACCACCATTTAATAAGATCACGGTTGATCATTCACCTCAGTACCCCATTCCTGCTTTCTCTCCATTCCCCTTGATCCCTTTAGCCACAAGGGCCACATCTAACTCCCTCTTGAATATATCCAACGAACTGGCATCAACAACTCTCTGCGGCTTGGAATTCCACAGGTTAACAACTCTGAGTGAAGAAGTTTCTCCTCATCTCGGTCCTAAATGGCTTACCCCTTGTCCTTAGACTGTGACCCCTGGTTCTGAACTTCCCCAACATCGGGAACATTCTTTCTGCATCTAACCTGTCCAATCCCGTCAGAATTTTATGTTTCTATGACATCCCCTCTCATTCTTCTAAACTCCAGTGATCCAGTCTTTCCTCATATGGCAGTCCGGGAATCAGTCTGGTGAACCTTCGCTGCACTCCCTCAATAGCAAGAACGTCCTTCCTCAGATTTGGAGACCAAAACTGAACACAATATTCAAAGGTGTGGCCTCACCAAGGTCGTGGGTTTGGGAGGTGCTGCCGAAGAAGCCTTGGCGAGTTGCCGCAGTGCATCTTGTAGACGGTGCACACCGCAGCCACTTGTGTCTTGTCGATGGTGGGAAGGCTTTGGGGAGTCAGGAGGTGAGACACTCGACACAGAATACCCAGCCTCTGACCTGCTCTTGTGGCCACAGTATTTATGTGGCTGGACCAGTTAAGTTTCTGGTCAATGGTGATCCCCAGGACGTTGATGACGGGGGATTCGGCCATGGTAATGCCGTTGAATGCCAAGGGGCCGGCGGTTAGACTCTCGCTTGTTGGAGATGGTCATTGCCTGGCACTTGTGTGGCGCGAATATTACTTGCCACTTATCAGCCCAAGCCTGAATGTCATCCAGGTCTTAACATAAGAACATTAGAAACAGGAGCAGGAGTCGGCCATTCGGCCCCTCGAGCCTGCTCCGCCATTTAATACGATCACTGCTGATCCGATCATGGACTCAGCTCCACTTCCCCGCCCGCTCCCCATAACCCTTCACTCCCTTATCGCTCAAAAATCTCCACCTTAAATATATTCAATGACCCAGCCTCCACAGCTCTCTGGGGCAGTGAATTTCACAGATTTACAACCCTCAGAGAAGAAATTCCTTCTCATTTCCATTTATTCTGAAACGATGTCCCCTAGTTCTAGATTCCCCCCATCAGTGGAAACATCCTCTCTGCATCTACCCTGGCCAGCCCCCTCAGAATCTTATACGTTTCGATAAGATCACCTCTCATTCTTCTGAATTCCAATTAGTACAGGTCCAACCTGCTCAAATTTTCTTCGTAAGACAACCCCCTCATCTCAGGAATCAACCGAGTGAACCTTCGCTGAATGCAAGTATATCTCTCCTTAAATACGGAGACCAAAACTGTACGCAGTACTCCAGGTGTGGCCTCACCAATACCCTGTATAACTGTAGCAAGACTTCCCTGCTTTTATACTCCATCCCCTTTGCAATAAAGGCCAAGATACCATTGGCCTTCCTGATCACTTGCTGTACCTGCATACTAACTTTGCGTGTCGCGCGCTAACTTTGTGTGCTTCATTCATGCTGCATTGAATGGTACTGTTTCTCTGCTTCCAGTGGGGGGTGGGTGGGGGGGGGGGGTCTCGGATTCCTGGGGGCTTCATACACCAAGTGCAATGGGTTGCCCCGTTACCGATTGCGCCAGGCCTCTCGCGATCTGCCAACTCACCTCGTCCTTCAGCTGCGCCAGGAAGAGAGGCAGCAGGTGCTCAACAGTGTTGTCCTTTCCCAGTATTGGGGACAGCCCCATGATCACGGACGCCAGAGCTGATTTCACATGTTCGTTGCCATCGGATACTAGCTCCTGTTGGAGGGCAACAGACCACAAGGTAAGCGGTCTGACTTTCCCACCGGCTTTAAATTCTTATAAAGCTCCCTCTACACTGTCCCAACAAACACTCCCAGGGCAGGTACAGGTACAGGGGGTTAGATACAGAGTAAAGCTCCCTCTACACTGTCCCATCAAACACTCCCAGGGCAGGTACAGCACGGGGTTAGATACAGGTGGAGCAGTGGTGGTAAATGCTGCGGGGGTGAGGGGGGAAGACGATAAAACGAGGAAGATTTGGAGAGGTGATTTAAAGGCTTACCTTAACACAGGGGAGGATCTGCGCCATGATGATATTCTGCCGGCTATCTATGGGCAGGCTCTCGCAGAACTCTGAAAGAAGCAACGCTTAAGTAAAGAACTCTCACTTCTTTTTGCACGCGTTCTTGAATATTTAAATTTTATCACACATTGGAATGAACACTAACTGAATAAAGTTACTGCGGGAATACTGTGGGAGCGCCGCACTGTCGGAGGGGCAGTACTGAGGGAGTGCCGCACTGTCGGAGGGACAGTACTGAGGGAGTGCCGCACTGTCGGAGGGGCAGTACTGAGGGAGCGCCGCACTGTCGGAGGGGCAGTACTGAGGGAGCGCCGCACTGTCGGAGGGGCAGTACTGAGGGAGCGCCGCACTGTCGGAGGGGCTGTACTGAGAGAGCACCGTACTGTTTGGGTGGGGAGTGGAGCAGAGGCGGGAGACCTCCCCGGTGTCCTGGCCAATATTAATCCCTCAGCCAACAGCACTAAAGCAGGTAAACTGAATACGATCGCATTGCTGTTTGTGGGAGCTTGCTGTGCTCAAATTGGATGCCGCATTTCCTACATTGCAACAGTGATTTCACTTCACTGACTGTAAAGCGCTTTGAGACATCTGGGGGTCGTGAAAGGCGCTACATAAATCCAACTCTTTCTTTTTCTTTGCAAAGCAAACTGACACAGCAGCAAGGGGGAGAAAGGGAGAGGCAGTGTGGGGGACAGCAGGGGCAGTGTGGGGGACAGCAGGGGCAGTGTGGGGGACAGCAGGGGCAGTGTGGGGGAGAGCAGGGGCAGTGTGGGGGAGAGCAGGGGCAGCAGCATATTTTAAGAGGGCAGGTTGTAAAATCAGGGAAGGGGAAGAGGATAAGGGGAATGAGGTGCTGGACGGGGAGATAATGGGAGGGGTGAGGGCACACTCCATTACCTCGCTGGGCCTTATCAGACATCTGATACTTGCTGTGGGCCACATTCAGCAAACGCGGACACACATAAGAACATAAGAAATAGGAGCAGGAGTCGGCCATTTGGCCCCTCGAGCCTGCTCCGCCATTCAATAAGATCATGGCTGATCCGATCATGGACTCAGCTCCACTTCCCTGCCCGTTCCCCATAACCCCATTTGTTTAAGAAACTGTCTATCTCGGTGTTAAATATATTCAATGTCCCAGCTTCCACAGCTCTCTGAGGCAGCGAATTCCACAGATTTACAACCCTCTGAGAGAAGAAATTCCTCCTCATCTCAGTTTTAAATGGGCGGCCCCTTATTCTAAGACCATGCCCCCTAGTTCTAGTCTCCCCCATCAGTGGAAACATCCTCTCTGCATCCACCTTGTCGAGACCCCCTCATTATCTGATACGTTTTGATAAGATCACCTCTCATTCTTCTGAACTCCAATGAGTGGAGGCCCAACCTGCTCAACCTTTCCTCATAAGTCAACCCCCTCATCCCCGGAATCAACCGAGTGAACCTTCTCTGAACTGCCTCCCAAGCAAGTATATCCTTTCGTAAATATGGAAACCAAAATTGCACGCAGTATTCCAGGTGTGGCCTCACCAATAACCTGTATAACTAGCAAGACTTGCCTGCTTTTATACTCCATCCCCCTTGCAATAAAGGTCAACATTCCACTGGCCTTCCTGATCACGTGCTGTACCTGCATACTAACTTTTTGTGTTTCATGCACAAGTACCCCCAGGTCCCGCTGTACTGCAGCACTTTGCAATCTTTCTCCATTTAAATAATAACTTGCTCTTCGATTTTTTTCTGCCAAAGTGCATGACCTCACACTTTCCCACATTATACTCCGTCTGCCAAATTTTTGCCCACTCAATTAGCCTGTCTATGTCGTTTTGCACATTTTTGTGTCCTCCTCACATATTGGGAGACACGAGACTCTCAAAGCAAGCGCTCTACTCGGAACTCCTTCACGGCAAACAATCCAAAGGTGGGCAGAGGAAACGTTACAAGGACACCCTCAAAGCCTCCCTGATAAAATGCAACATCCCCACTGACAGCTGGGAGTTCCAAAGACCAGTCCGCCCTAAGTGGAGGAAGTGCATCCGGGAGGGCGCTGAGCACCTCGAGTCTCGTCGCCGAGAGTGTGCAGAAACCAAGCGCAGGCAGCGGAAGGAGCGTGCGGCAAACCAGTCCCACCCTCCCCTTCCCTCAACGACTATCTGTCCCACCTGTGACAGGGACTGTGGTTCTCGTATTGGACTGTTCAGCCACCTAAGGGCTCATTTTAAGAGTGGAAACAAGTCTTCCTCGATTCCGAGGGACTGCCTATGATGATGATGACGACACTTGCTGTGGGCCACATTCAGCAAATGCGGACACACTTAGGAGCACCCGGTTATCGGGAGGGGGGAGAGTAAAAGGAAGGTGACCATCTGGGACCATCTGGCCGTGACACCCACGCCCAAACAGAATTGATGCTACATTGGGTCCTCACCGCTTTTTGATGTCCCTGGCAGATGCCTGACACCAGCATACGATCAATTTGAGAGCTGCAAAGGAGTGGGGAAGCAGGTGTTCCCTGCGTCTTGGGGAGCTGCGGAGCATTCAAGGGCCGCAGTTCTCCCCCGGGGTGTCCTGAGGGACAGAGGAACAGGTTTCGGCCCATTCAGCCCCTCGAGCCTGTTACACAGGAACAGGAGGAGGCCCATTCAGCCTCTCGAGCCTGTTACACAGGAACAGGAGGAGGCCCATTCAGCCTCTCGAGCCTGTTACACAGGAACAGGAGGAGGCCCATTCAGCCTCTCGAGCCTGTTACACAGGAACAGGAGGAGGCCCATTCAGCCCCTCGAGCTTACCTTACAACAAAGATTGCACTTCAAAAAAGAATAGTGCTCCAATCAGAGAATCGTAACGGCACAGAAACATAGAAAATAGGTGCAGGAGTAGACTATTCGGCCCTTCGAGCCTGCACCACCATTCAATTAGTTCATGGCTGAACATGCAACTTCAGTACCCCATTCCTGCTTTCTCGCCATACCCCTTGAGTCCCCTAGTAGTAAGGACTACATCTAACTCCTTTTTGAATATATTTAGTGAATTGGCCTCAATAACTTTCTGTGGTAGAGAATTCCACAGGTTCACCACTCTCTGGGTGAAGAAGTTTCTCCTCATCTCGGTCCTAAATGGCTTACCCCTTATCCTGAGACTGTGACCCCTGGTTCTGGACTTCCCCAACATTAATAAGAATATAAGAATTAGAAGCAGGCCATTCGGTCCATCGTGTCTGCGCCGGCCGACCAAGAGCTCTCCAGCCTAACCTCACTTTCCAGCTCTTGGTCTGTAGCCCTGTAGGTTATGGCACTTCAAGTGTACATCCAAGTACTTTTTATATGTGGTGAGGGTTTCTGCCTATACCACCCTTTCAGGCCGTGAGCTCCAGACCCCCACCACCCTCTGGGTGAAGACATTTCCTTCAAATCCCCTCTAAACCTCCCCCCAATTACTTAAAATCTATGCCCCTTGGTTGTTGACCCCTCTGCTAAGGGAAACAGGTCCTTACTATCCACTTTATCCAGGCCCCTCATAATTTTATACAGCTCAATCAGGTCCCCTCTGTTCCAAAGAAAATAACCTATTCAATCTGTCCTCATAGCTAAAATTGTCCATTCCAGGTAACATCCTCGTAAATCTCCTCTGCACCCTTTCTGGTGCAATCACATCTTTCCTGTAATGTGGTGACCAGATTGGCACGCGGTACTCCAGCTGTGGCTTAACTAGTGTTTTATACAGTTCAAAGCATAACCCCCACTGCTGATGCATTCTTTGTCTCGACTTACAAAGGCAAGCATTCCGTATGTCTTCTTAACCACCTTTTCTACCTGGCCTGCTACCTTCAGGGATCTGTGGACCTGCACTCCAAGGTCCCTCCATCCCTCCACGAGTTTCACTGGCTTGGTGAAGCGCTGTGGGATGCCAGGAAAGGCTCACCGCCAGCGCGGGTTCTCAGGGTGTTGGCCAATTTAGCACGGACCCTGACCTTTGACCTTGTTGGCGGCGGCTGCACGCACTTCAGCTTCGCAGTCCTTCATAAGGTTCTGGAACGCAGGGACCAGGTCCTTCTTGGTAATATCGGGCCCGATGGCCTTCTGCAACTGTACGACACAACGCATGGGGGGAGCAGGGAGAGACACAGGGTTGGGGGGGGAGCGGGGAGAGACACGGGGTGGGGTGGGAGCGGGGAGAGACACGGGGTCGGGGGGGGAGCGGGGAGAGACACGGGGTAGGGGGGGGAGCGGGGAGAGACACGGGGTGGGGGGGGGGGGAGCGGGGAGAGACACGGGGTGGGGGGGGGGAGCGGGGAGAGACACGGGGTGGGGGGGGAGCGGGGAGAGACACGGGGTGGGGGGGGAGCGGGGAGAGACACGGGGTGGGGGGGGGGGAGCGGGGAGAGACACGCGGTGGGGGGGGGGGGGAGCGGGGAGAGACACGGGGTGGGGGGGGGGGGAGCGGGGAGAGACACGGGGTGGGGGGGGGGAGCGGGGAGAGACACGGGGTGGGGGGGGGAGCGGGGAGAGACACGGGGTGGGGGGGCGCGGGGAGAGACACGGGGTGGGGGGGCGCGGGGAGAGACACGGGGTGGGGGGGGGCGTGGGGAGAGACACGGGGTGGGGGGGGGCGTGGGGAGAGACACGGGGTGGGGGGGGGGGAGGGGAGAGACACGGGGTGGGGGGGGGAAAGGGGAGAGACACGGGGGCGCAGACGGGGGAGGAATGGAGGGGAGGGGAGACGGGGGGGAGGGGAGACGGGGGGGGGGGGAGGGGAGGGAGACGGGGGGGGGGAGGGGAGGGGAGACGGGAGGGGAGGGGAGGGGGAGACGGGGGAGGGAGGGGAGGGGAGACGGGGGGAGGGGAGGGGAGGGGAGCCGGGGGGGAGGGGAGCCGGGGGGGAGGGGAGACGGGGGGGAGGGGAGGGAGGGGAGACGGGGGATGGGAGACGGTGGGGGGGGACGGGGGGGAGGGGAGACGAGACGGGGGGGGAGGGGAGGGGAGGGGAGACGGGGGAGGGAGACGGGGGAGGGGAGACGGTGAGGAGAGACGGGGGGGGGAGGGGAGGGGAGACGGGGGGGAGGGGAGGGAGACGGGGGAGGGGAGACGGGGGAGGGGAGACGGTGAGGAGAGACGGGGGGGGAGGGGAGGGGAGACGGGGGGGGAGGGGAGGGGAGACGGGGGGAGGGAAGGGGAGGGGAGGGGAGCCGGGGGGAGGGGAGGGGAGGGGAGACGGGGGATGGGAGATGGTGGGGGGGGACGGGGGGGGAGGGGCGGGGGGGGGGGGGAGGGGAGGGGAGGGGAGACGGGGGGATGGGAGACGGTGGGGGGGGGAGGGGCGGGGAGACGGGGGGGGGAGGGGAGGGGAGGGGGAGGGGAGACGTGGGGGGGAGGGGAGGGGAGACGGGGGGAGAAAGGGAGAAAAAACGCTCTTAAACTTCAGCACTAGCATCGCCCGTTATCTTCATTGAAGCTGATTGGCTTATATTACGAGGATAGGTCGCTCAGTCAGACCCCCATCCGGAGTAAGCAGGCTCAGTCCTGGCCCCCGCCCCTCAGGAAGGAGAGATTGTCCGGGGAGCGGCGCAGGTTCACCAGATTGCTAGCCCGGGGGCTAAAGGGTTAAATCCCGAGGACACGTCGCACTGACTGAGCTTGTGTTCCCTCGAGTTTAGAAATTGAGGGGGGATGCGCAAGAGGGCAGAATTAGAGGAGCGCAGAGATCTTGGAGGGTTGTAGGAGGATAGAGAGATAGGGAGGAGTGTCGGGGCTGGAGGAGGTTAGAGATAGGGAGAGTTGTAGGGGCTGGAGGTGGTTACAGAGATAGGGAGGGGTGTAGGGGATGGAGGAGGTTACAGAGATAGGGAGGGGTATAGAGGCTGGAGGAGGTTACAGAGATAGGGAGGGGTGTAGGGACTGGAGGTGGTTACAGAGATAGGGAGGGGTGTAGGGGATGGAGGAGGTTACAGAGATAGGGAGGGGTATAGAGGCTGGAGGAGGTTACAGAGATAGGGAGGGGTGTAGGGACTGGAGGAGGTTACAGAGATAGCGAGGGGTGTAGGGGCTGGAGGAGGTTACAGAGATAGGGAGGGGTGCAGGGGATGGAGGTGGTTACAGAGATGGGGAGGGGTATAGGGGCTGGAGGAGGTTACAGAGATAGGGAGGGCTGTAGGGACTGGAGGTGGTTACAGAGATAGGGAGGGATATAGGGGCTGGAGGAGGTTATAGAGATAGGGAGGGGTGTTGGGGCTGGAGGAGGTTAGAGATAGGGAGAGTTGTAGGGGCTGGAGGTGGTTACAGAGATAGGGAGGGGTATAGGGGCTGGAGGAGGTTACAGAGATAGGGAGGGGTGTAGGGGCTGGAGGAGGTTAGAGATAGGGAGAGTTGTAGGGGCTGGAGGTGGTTACAGAGTTAGGGAGGGGTGTAGGGGATGGAGGAGGTTGCAGAGATAGGGAGGGGTGTAGGAGCTGGAGGAGGTTACAGGGATAGGGAGGGATATAAGGGCTGGAGGAGGTTATAGAGATAGGGAGGGTGTAGGGACTTGAGGATGGTTGCAGAGATAGGGAGGGGTGAAGGGACTGGAGGAGGTTACAGAGATAGGGAGGGGTGTAGGGGCTGGAAGAGGTTACAGAGATAGGGAGGGGTGTAGGGGATGGAGAAGGTTACAGAGATAGGTAGAGGTGCAGAGGCTGGAGGGGGTTAGAGATAGGGAGGGGTGTAGGGGCTGGAGGAGGTTACAGAGATATGGAGAGGTGTAGGAGCTGGAGGAGGTTACAGAGATAGGGAGGGGTGTAGGAGCTGGAGGAGGTTACAGAGATAGGGAGGGGTGTAGGGGCTGGAGGAGGTTACAGAGATAGAGAGGGGTGTAGGGACTGGAGGAGGTTACAGAGATAGGGAGGGGTGTAGGGGCTGGAGGGGGTTACAGAGATAGGGAGGGGTGTCGGGGCTGGAGGGGGTTACAGAGATAGGGAGGGGTGTAGAGGCTGGAGGGGGTTACAGAGATAGGGTGGGGTGTCGGGGCTGGAGGAGGTTACAGATATAGGGAGGGGTGTAGGGGCTGGAGGAGGTTACAGAGATAGGGTGGGGTGTAGTGGCTGGATGGATTGGAAAACGAGGATGAGAATTTTGTAATGGAGGTGTTGCCAGATCGGGAGCCGATGTAAATCAGCGAGCAGCGGTTCTGGTGTCGGGTTGAGGCGACGGACTGGAAACGGACAGTCGCTTGTGCGGTCCGGCCCCGCACGCTTGCAGAGACAAACCCTGCTGGGAATTCTCACACGGTATGTGGCAATTGCACGCACGGGGCGAGGAATCGTTTTATTTGAGGTTGAAAGGCACCTCGTGGGGAGACTGGAGAAGCTGGAGTTAATCTCCTGGGAGCAAAGAAGGTTAACCAGTCTCATTGGCTCGGTGCAATCGCACACAGATTCCCAGGAAGGTTTCCAGCTTCCGATCTCGGGCCTGTGCGGAGGAGAAGCGCGAGATGGAGGGCGGGGGCGCGTGAAGCTCGGGATGGAGCAATCAGAGAACGGCAGTCAGCGGCTCCGGGTTACACGAGCGCGAGATGTCGCTCTCCGTGCCGGCTTACCTCGGTGAACTTGTCCGCCACCATGTAACGCACACGCCACGACTTGTCCTCCACCGCCTGTCGCAGGGTGGGCATCACCAGCTTCTCCAGATCCTCTCGCTTCAGCAGCTTGGCGATGCTCACGCAGGCTTCCACGGCGAGCAGGCGCACCGAGTCCTGGCGGAGCAAGGGTCGGGCGGTTAGCGAGGCGGGGGTGGGTGGCCTCGTTCAATTGCGTCAGTCACTTCACGTCGCTCGTAATATTAACTCGTAATTGTAATCCTCCACCAGCCTGTCCTCGCCGCACAGCACTGCCCCCCAGTCATCAAGATCCACGGCGCGGCCCTGGACAATGTGGACCATTTCCCATATCTCGGGAGCCTACTAGCAACAAGAGCAGACATTGATGACTAGGTCCAACACCGCCTCCAGTGCGCCAGTGCAGCCTTCGACCGCCTGAGGAAAAGAGTGTTTGAAGACCGGGTCCTCAAATCTACCACCGAGCTCATGGTCTACAGGGCTGTAGTGATACCCGCCCTCCTGTATGGCTCAGAGATGGACCATGTACAATAGACACCTCAAGTCGCTGGAGAAATATCACCAACGATGTCTCCGCAAGATCCTGCAAATCCCCCGGGAGGACAGACGCACCAACGTTAGCGTCCTCGACCAGGCCAACATCCCCAGCATCGAAGCACTGACCACACTCGACCAGCTCCGCTGGGCAGGCCACATTGTCCGCATGTCCCCCAGACACGAGACTCCCAAAGCAAGCGCTCTACTCGGAACTCCTTCACGGCAAACGTGCCAAAGGTGGGCAGAGGAAACGTTACAAGGGACATCCTCAAAGCCTCCCTGATAAAGTGCAACATCCCCACCGACACCTGGGAGTCCCTGGCCCAAAGACCAGTCCGTCCTAAGTGGAGGAAGTGCATCCGGGAAGGCGCTGAGCACCTCAAGTCTCGTCGCCGAGAGCGTGCAGAAACCAAGCGCAGGCAACGGAAGGAGCGTGCGGCAAACCAGTCCCACCCTCCCCTTCCCTCAACCACTGTCTGTCCCACCTGTGACAGGGACTGTAATTCCCGTATTGGACTGTTCAGCCACCCAAGTACTCATGTTAAGAGAGGAAGCAAGTCTTCCTCGATTCCGAGGGACTGCGTATGATGATGATGCCCAGGAGCAGTCCCCAAGAAGAGGCCCCTCCGACCTGCCCGCATGGGGCTCACACATACCTGCTCATCAGCTGCCAGGCTAGTGAACATGGGGATGATCTCCGCCTTGACGTTCTCCAGCTCGAGGACCTTCGCGAATTCGCCCAGCTTGGAGGCAGCCGCCCTCCTGACCATGGGAGTGTCGTCTGTGCACAGGTTCTTGAAGTTTCTGCAGCGGGGTGGGAGGGGGGCGGTGGGGAGGTGGAACACCGACAACAAAAGAAATCAGGATCGAATATGTTGAACATGCCCGTCAGTACAAATAAGTTAACGTTTCTGTCTGAGAACCGTTTGCCTTTCTTTCAACAAAGTATCACAAAGTATTTACATTCACCCCCACCGCTCCGTGTCAGTGTTTATGCTCCACACCAGCCTCCTCCCTCCCCTCTACATCTCCATCTCACCCCATCACCATCTCCTTCTATTCCTTTCTCCCTCCCTATGCCGGCTCTTTGAAAAAGCGATCCAATTGGTCCCACCGCCCCCTGTTCTTGCATAAGAAATAGCAGGAATTGGCCATTCGGCCCCTCGAGCCTGCTCCGCCATTTAATACGATCATGGCTGATCTGATCATGGACTCAGCTCCATTTCCCCACCCGCTCCCCATGACCCTTCACTCCCTTATTGCTGAACAATCTGTCTATCTCCACCGTAAATATATTCAATGACCCAGCCTCTACAGCTCTCTGGGGCAGAGAATTCCACAGATTTACAACCCTCTGACAGAAGAAATTCTCCCTCATCTCAGTTTTAAATGGGCGGCCCCTTATTCTGACACTATGCCCCCTAGTTCTAGATTCCCCCATGAGAGGAAACATCCTCTCTGCAACTACCCTGTCAAGCCCCCTTTCTTCTAAACTCCAATGAGTAGAGTCCCAACCTGCTCAACTTTTCTTCATAAGACAACCCCTTTCATCTCAGGAATCAACCAAGTGAACCTTCTCTCAACTGCCTCCAATGCAGTATATCCCTCCTTAAATACGGAGACCAAAACTGTACGCAGTACTCCAGGTGTGGCCTCACCAGTACCCTGTACAGTTGTAGCAGGACTTCCCTGTTTTTATACTCCATCCCCCTTGCAATAAAGGCCAAGATTCTATTTGCCTTCCTGATCACTTGTTGTACCTGCCTACTAACTGTGTGTTTCATGTACAAGGACCCCCAGGTCCCTCTGTACCGCAGCATTTTGTAACCTCTCTCCACGATTTGCTTTTTTATTCTTCCGACCAAAGTGAATAATGTGGGAGCGAAAGCCGGTAATACCTCACTTTCGGCTCAGTCTGAGACAACACAAGCTGCGTTGTACGTTGAAGAAGCTTTTCTGATGAGCATGGCGTGTATTGAAGTTCGGACCAAAGCAGAGGATGCCTCCGCAGAAACAGATGCGAGACGGTGTGAGAGTCATCGTGCCATTCAAATGTGTCAATCTGGTCACCTGTGTGTTTACAGTGGGATAGAAACTCCGACGTCCCGGGCCGGTACCAAATTTTTACCGACCCGGGAAGGCATCGGTAAACCCGGTTTTCAGCGCGCAATGCGCATGCACTGAAAGCCGGCTTTTCCGATCTGTCAAGCTGGAGCTCGACACATCCTCCGCAGACCGGGAGCGAGGACCTTTGCTTGGGCAAGATTGCGATATTTACGCATATCCTGCCCAGCAAATGTCCTCAAAAATCTTGCGCCTGATAAAAGCAGGGGCATAGCCGACTTTTACAGGCGCAAGTGTTTTAAAACACACAAAAACATATTAAAGTTATGAAAACATATTTTACTATTTAAAACCCTCCCCACTACGGTAAGTTTATACTAAGGCATAATTTTAAAAACTTTTAAAAAAAAATCTGGAAAATATTCTTTTTTATAAGACATTAATAACTTTAATTTGAATGAATCTTAAATATGTAGTGTATAAGAACATAAGAATTAGGAACAGGAGTAGGCCATCTAGCCCCTCGAGCCTGCTCCGCCATTCAATAAGATCATGGCTGATCTGGCCGTGGACTCAGCTCCACTTACCCGCCCGCTCCCCGTAACCCTTAATTCCCTTATTGGTTAAAAATCTATCTATCTGTGACTTGAATACATTCAATGAGCTAGCCTCAATTGCTTCCTTGAGCAGAGAATTCCACAGATTCACAACCCTCTGGGAGAAGAAATTCCTTCTCAACTCAATTTTAAATTGGCTCCCCCATATTTTGAGGCTGTGCCCTCTAGTTCTAGTCTCCCCGACCAGTGGAAACAACCTCTCTGCCTCTATCTTGTCGATCCCTTTCATTATTTTAAATGTTTCTATAAGATCACCCCTCATCAATTTAACCAATAAGGGAATTAAGGGTTACGGGGAGCGGGCGAGTAAGTGGAGCTGAGTCCACGGCCAGATCAGCCGTGATCTTGTTGAATGGCGGAGCAGGCTCGAGGGGCTAGATGGCCTACTCCTGTTCCTAATTCTTAAGTTCTTATATGTTCTTATCTTTCTGAAATCCAACGAGTAAAGACCCAGTCTACTCAATCTATCATCATAAGGTAACTCCCTCATCTCCGGAATCAGCCTAGTGAATCGTCTCTGAACCCCCTCCAAGGCCAGTATATCCTTCCTTAAGTAAGGTGACCAAAACTGCACGCAGTACTCCAGGTGCGGCCTCACCAATACCCTGTACAGGTTTTTTTTAAAATAGTGTTTGAGGGGGGTTCTCATTCATAATAATGAGTTCGAAACACAGAAAATAGGTGCAGGAGTAGGCCATTCGGCCCTTTGAGCCTGCACCACCATTCAATATGATCATGGCTGATTATGCAACTTCAGTACCCCATTCCTCCATACCCCCCGATCCCTTCAGCTGTAAGGGCCACATCTAACTAATTTACGGAGTTCCCATTATGAATGAGAAGATAATGTACCTTGATTGGTGGATGCAGAGAGGATGCTTCCACTGATGGGGGAGACTCGAACTAGGGGGCATAATCTTCGAATAAGGGGCCGCCCATTTAAAACTGAAATGAGGAGGAATTTCTTCTCCCAGAGGGTTGGAAATCTGTGGAACTTGCTGCCTCAGAGAGCTGTGGAAGCTGGGACACTGAATATATTTAAGACAGAAATAGACAGTTTCTTAAATGATAAGGGATAAGGGGGCGGGCGGGGAAGTGGAGCTGAGTCCATGATCGGATCAGCCATGACTTTATTAAATGGCGGAGCAGGCTCGAGGGGCCATATGGCCGACTCCTGCTCCTATTTCTTATGTTCTTATGTTGATTGGCTGCCCAGAGCCATGCGACTCCAGCTCCAGCTTCAGCTTACGGACGGCCCAACTAGTACGCGCTGCAACGCGCAGGGAGAGGAGGCTTGTGGACCGGGCCCTCGAGCGGGCACAGAAGCTTCAGGTAGGTGTGCATTTTTTCTCTACAACCCCGGTGGGAAGAAGAAAGCGGGATTTCTGGGCCATTAATTCGTGGTAGGAGTCTATTGCGGTAATAATCCAATTTCTGGGCGTTGTGTAGCTGGTCGTTTGGTCTACATTGTGTTTGTTAATTATTTGTAAGTACTATTGGTGTATGATGTATAGAATGTAGAGTTCAAAGGCCTGATTTTGTGAGAGATGTGAGAGAACACAGTTTTAGCAGAGATACTCGATTTGGTGTGTGTTTCTCACTGGGTTTGTGAAGTGTCACCATCACAGGCAGTCCCTCGAATCGAGCATGACTTGCTTCCACGTCCAAGTTCACAGGTGTTTCAATGAAGGACCTAAAATTCAGGTCCCGAACTAAATCGTGAAGCGTGGAAGATGCCTGTGCGTGGTTTCTTTTAAACGTGTGGTGGCCGTTGCACACCAGCCACCACACGGGCTCAACAGAGCCAGATCTCGGTCCAGTGGCAAGGGTTAACCAAGACGACTGGAGACCAGCTCTGCTGCACGGACCTAGTGCGCACACATCAAGACTTGCTTCCACTCTTCAAATGAGTCCTTAGGTGGTTGAACAGTCCAATACGAGAGCCACAGTCCCTGTCACAGGTGGGACAGACAGTGGTTGAGGGAAGGGGAGGGTGGGACTGGTTTGCCGCACGCTCCTTCCGCTGCCTGCGCTTGCTTTCTGCACGCTCTCGGCGACGCGACTCGAGGTGCTCAGCGCCCTCCCGGATGCACTTCCTCCACTTAGGGCGGACTGGTCTTTGGGCCAGGGACTCCCAGGTGTCGGTGGGGATGGTGCACTTTACCAGGGAGGCTTTGAGGGTGGTCCCCTGTAACGTTTCCTCTGCCCACCTTTGGCTCGTTTGCCGTGAAGGAGTTCTGAGTAGAGCGCTTGCTTTGGGAGTCTCGTGTCGGGCATGCGGACAATGTGGCCCTGCCCAGCGAAGCTGGTCGAGTGTGGTCAGTGCTTCGATGCTGGGGCTGTTGGCCTGATCGAGGACACTAACGTTGGTGCGTCTGTCCTCCCGGGGGATTTGCAGGATCTTGCGGAGACATCGTTGGTGGTATTTCTCCAGCGACTTGAGGTGTCTACTGTACATGGTCCATATATGCGCACACATATCACAGTGTGGGCTGGCCCGTGCTGCAAGCAAGTCACCCTCGACTCCGGGGAACTGCCTCAGAGAGACACTGCTTTTGTGAAGTATACGTCCCAGTAACTTTCATACTGGTTTTGGCGCAGTCGGAAGGTTTAAATAAGGACCTGATGCTGCCAATACTACTACTGTGTTCCTAACACAGATGAGGCTTCACACAGGGAGGTTAAAGTAACAGTGACCTATAATCAGACACACCAGAGTGAGGATCAGGCCTTAGGGGCCGGCTTATATTCAGTGCTCCCAAGGGAGGCTGGGATCCCTTGGGACTTCAGGGGATGAGCTCCCTGGTGGCGGAACATGGGAGTGCATGCTTTACAGATACACAACTACAATGTGTGTCATCAGATGGTTGAAGCAACAAAACGAAAAAAAAAAAGAGCACGATAGCGGCCCAACAGATAACCTCACACTTCCCACAACGTGCTCCATCTGCCGCCGGAATCTGGCCACCCGCTCGGACATCAGACACCCTCGAAAGCCGTCGCTCCGACACAACCGCCGCCAATGATCCCGTCTCTGCGCCGTGAGCCCATGGAGGGGGGGGGGGGGGGGGGGGGGGGGGGAGGGGGGAAGGGGCCGCCGCTCCGCACCATACTCACTGCCGAAGCTCCGCCTTGATGGTGCTGGAGACGCGGGGGTAGCAGACGCTGAAGAGGCCGCAGGCCGAGGTGCGGGAGGTGAACCCAGTCGCCGCTGGCCAGGCGCTTGACCAGCGGCACGAAAATGACGCTCCAGGTCGGCCGGTGAGTGCTCCTGGGAGACGCTGCGCAGCGATTCCACCGCCTTGTCCCGAACCACCGTCTCCTCCACCGTGGCTAGGCTCTCCAGTGGTGGCTGATGGGGGGAGGGGAGCGAGAGAGAGGTGGGGGGGGGGGGGGGGGAAAGAAAGAGAGGGAGGGAGGGGGGAAGGAGAGAGAGAGGGGAGGGAGGGGGGAAGAGAGAGAGAGAAGGGAGGGGGGAAGAGAGAGAGAGAGAGGGAGGGGGGAAGAGAGAGAGAGGAGAGGGAGGGGGGAAGAGAGAGAGAGAGAGGGAGGGGGGAAGAGAGAGAGAGAGAGGGAGGGGGGAAGAGAGAGAGAGAGAGGGAGGGGGGAAGAGAGAGAGAGAGAGGGAGGGGGGAAGAGAGAGAGAGAGAGGGAGGGGGGAAGAGAGAGAGAGAGAGGGAGGGGGAAGAGAGAGAGAGAGAGGGAGGGGGGAAGAGAGAGAGAGAGAGGGAGGGGGGAAGAGAGAAAGAGAGAAGGAGGGGGGAAGAGAGAGAGAGAGAAGGAGGGGGGAAGAAGAGAGAGAGGGAGGGGGGAAGAGAGAGAGAGAAGAGGGGGGAAGACAGAGAGAGGAGAGGGGGGAAGAGAGAGAGAGGGGAGGGGAAGAGAGAGAGAGGGAGGGGGGAAGAGAGAGAGAGGGAGGGGGGAAGAGAGAGAGAGGAGGGGGGAAGAGAGAGAGAGGGAGGGGGAAGAGAGAGAGAGGGAGGGGGGAAGAGAGAGAGAGGGAGGGGGGAAGAGAGAGAGAGGGAGGGGGGAAGAGAGAGAGAGGGAGGGGGAAGAGAGAGAGAGGGAGGGGGGAAGAGAGAGAGAGGGAGGGGGGGAAGAGAGAGAGAGGGAGGGGGGACGGAGAGAGAGAGGGAGGGGGGAAGAGAGAGAGAGGGAGGGGGAAGAGAGAGAGAGGGAGGGGGGAAGAGAGAGAGGGAGGGGGGGAAGAGAGAGAGAGGAGGGGGGGAAGAGAGAGAGAGGGAGGGGGAGAGAGAGAGAGGGAGGGGGAAGAGAGAGAGAGGGAGGGGGGAAGAGAGAGAGAGGGAGGGGGGAAGAGAGAGAGGGAGGGGGGGGGAAGAGAGAGAGAGGGAGGGGGGAAGAGAGAGAGAGGGAGGGGGGGAGAGAGAGAGAGGGAGGGGGAAGAGAGAGAGAGGGAGGGGGGAAGAGAGAGAGGGAGGGGGAGGAAGAGAGAGAGAGGGAGGGGGGAAGAGAGAGAGAGGGAGGGGGGAAGAGAGGAGAGGGAGGGGGAAGAGAGAAGAGAGGGAGGGGGGAAGATGAGAGAGGAGGGAGGGGGAAGGAGGGGAGAGAGGAGAGGG
>NW_027252956.1:0-19385 GCF_044704955.1 Pristiophorus japonicus | reverse complement strand
AAACGGAGAGAAAGGAACACAAAACCAGGAGGACGAGAAGGAAACAACAAGGAGAGACCAGGAAACAAAAGGAGCGACAGGCCCCAAACAAGGAGGCACGGAAAAACAAGGAGAGAAAGGAAAAAAAAGGCGAGCAGGAGAGACAGGCAACAAGGAGAGAAAGGACAAAGGAGACGAAAACGAGGAAAACCTTCTCACCCCTTCTCTCCCTTCCCCCCTTCTCTCCCTTCCCCCCCTTCTCTCCCTTCCCCCCCTTCTCTCCCTTCCCCCCTTCTCTCCCTTCCCCCCCTTCTCTCCCTTCCCCCCTTCTCTCCCTTCCCCCCCTTCTCTCCCTTCCCCCCCTTCTCTCCCTTCCCCCCCTTCTCTCCCTTCCCCCCCTTCTCTCCCTTCCCCCCCTTCTCTCCCTTCCCCCCCTTCTCTCCCTTCCCCCCCTTCTCTCCCTTCCCCCCCTTCTCTCCCTTCCCCCCCTTCTCTCCCTTCCCCCCCTTCTCTCCCTTCCCCCCCTTCTCTCCCTTCCCCCCCTTCTCTCCTTCCCCCCCTTCTCTCCCTTCCCCCCCTTCTCTCCCTTCCCCCCCTTCTCTCCCTTCCCCCCCTTCTCTCCCTTCCCCCCCTTCTCTCCCTTCCCCCCCTTCTCTCCCTTCCCCCCCTTCTCTCCCTTCCCCCCCTTCTCTCCCTTCCCCCCCTTCTCTCCCTTCCCCCCCTTCTCTCCCTTCCCCCCCTTCTCTCCCTTCCCCCCCTTCTCTCCCTTCCCCCCTTCTCTCCCTTCCCCCCTTCTCTCCCTTCCCCCCCTTCTCTCCCTTCCCCCCCTTCTCTCCCTTCCCCCCCTTCTCTCCCTTCCCCCCCTTCTCTCCCTTCCCCCCCTTCTCTCCCTTCCCCCCTTCTCTCCCTTCCCCCCTTCTCTCCCTTCCCCCCCTTCTCTCCCTTCCCCCCCTTCTCTCCCTTCCCCCCCTTCTCTCCCTTCCCCCCCTTCTCTCCCTTCCCCCCCTTCTCTCCCTTCCCCCCCTTCTCTCCTTCCCCCCTTCTCTCCCTTCCCCCCCTTCTCTCCCTTCCCCCCCTTTCTCTCCCTTCCCCCCCTTCTCTCCCTTCCCCCCCTTCTCTCCCTTCCCCCCCTTCTCTCCCTTCCCCCCCTTCTCTCCCTTCCCCCCCTTCTCTCCCTTCCCCCCCTTCTCTCCCTTCCCCCCCTTCTCTCCCTTCCCCCCCTTCTCTCCCTTCCCCCCCTTCTCTCCCTTCCCCCCCTTCTCTCCCTTCCCCCCCCTTCTCTCCCTTCCCCCCCTTCTCTCCCTTCCCCCCCTTCTCTCCCTTCCCCCCTTCTCTCCCTTCCCCCCCTTCTCTCCCTTCCCCCCCTTCTCTCCCTTCCCCCCCTTCTCTCCCTTCCCCCCCTTCTCTCCCTTCCCCCCCTTCTCTCCCTTCCCCCCCTTCTCTCCCTTCCCCCCCTTCTCTCCCTTCCCCCCCTTCTCTCCCTTCCCCCCCTTCTCTCCCTTCCCCCCCTTCTTCCCTCCCTCTTTCCCCCCCTTCTCTCCCTTCTTCCCTCCCTCTTTCCCCCCCTTCTTCCCCCCCTTCTCTCCCTTCTTCCCTCCCTCTTTCCCCCCCTTCTTCCCTCCCTCTTTCCCCCCCCTTCAGCTGAGGAAATGCAGGTGTCACCCCGTCCCTCAGGGAGGCTATCGCAGTGGTTGCAGCGTTGCTCCGACGAGCGAGCTGTTGGGACAGGGTACGTGCGGGAGGTGGAGACAGGGTACGTGCGGGAGGTGGAGACAGGGTACGTGCGGGAGGTGGAGACAGGGTACGTGCGGGAGGTGGAGACAGGGTACGTGCGGGAGGTGGAGACAGGGTACGTGCGGGAGGTGGAGACAGGGTACGTGCGGGAGGTGGAGACAGGGTACGTGCGGGAGGTGGAGACAGGGTACGTGCGGGAGGTGGAGACAGGGTACGTGCGGGAGGTGGAGACAGGGTACGTGCGGGAGGTGGAGACAGGGTACGTGCGGGAGGTGGAGACAGGGTACGTGCGGGAGGTGGAGACAGGGTACGTGCGGGAGGTGGAGACAGGGTACGTGCGGGAGGTGGAGACAGGGTACGTGCGGGAGGTGGAGACAGGGTACGTGCGGGAGGTGGAGACAGGGTACGTGCGGGAGGTGGAGACAGGGTACGTGCGGGAGGTGGAGACAGGGTACGTGCGGGAGGTGGAGACAGGGTACGTGCGGGAGGTGGAGACAGGGTACGTGCGGGAGGTGGAGACAGGGTACGTGCGGGAGGTGGAGACAGGGTACGTGCGGGAGGTGGAGACAGGGTACGTGCGGGAGGTGGAGACAGGGTACGTGCGGGAGGTGGAGACAGGGTACGTGCGGGAGGTGGAGACAGGGTACGTGCGGGAGGTGGAGACAGGGTACGTGCGGGAGGTGGAGACAGGGTACGTGCGGGAGGTGGAGACAGGGTACGTGCGGGAGGTGGAGACAGGGTACGTGCGGGAGGTGGAGACAGGGTACGTGCGGGAGGTGGAGACAGGGTACGTGCGGGAGGTGGAGACAGGGTACGTGCGGGAGGTGGAGACAGGGTACGTGCGGGAGGTGGAGACAGGGTACGTGCGGGAGGTGGAGACAGGGTACGTGCGGGAGGTGGAGACAGGGTACGTGCGGGAGGTGGAGACAGGGTACGTGCGGGAGGTGGAGACAGGGTACGTGCGGGAGGTGGAGACAGGGTACGTGCGGGAGGTGGAGACAGGGTACGTGCGGGAGGTGGAGACAGGGTACGTGCGGGAGGTGGAGACAGGGTACGTGCGGGAGGTGGAGACAGGGTACGTGCGGGAGGTGGAGACAGGGTACGTGCGGGAGGTGGAGACAGGGTACGTGCGGGAGGTGGAGACAGGGTACGTGCGGGAGGTGGAGACAGGGTACGTGCGGGAGGTGGAGACAGGGTACGTGCGGGAGGTGGAGACAGGGTACGTGCGGGAGGTGGAGACAGGGTACGTGCGGGAGGTGGAGACAGGGTACGTGCGGGAGGCCGCGGTGGGTGGAACGGATCGCATCTCGTGTTGGAGGACAGCACCGAGTCTCGGCACTTGCAATCTCAAGCCCTGCTCTCTCTTCATCGAAGTTTTACAGGCAGTGCCTCACCACTTTGTGTATCTGTGACGTTTCGCTTTATATCTTAGGGTTTCGCGCCCTGGATGCTGTTAGACCAATGTGTCTGTGCTGCGTTAGCTGTACCTGTCCTGGGAGTGTTTGATGGGACAGTGTAGAGGGAGCTTTACTCTGTATCTAACCCCGTGCTGTACCTGCACTGGGAGTGTTTGATGGGACAGTGTCGAGGGAGCTTTACTCTGTATCTAACCCCCTGTATCTGCCCTGGGAGTGTTTGATGGGACAGTGTAGAGGGAGCTTTACTCTGTATCTAACCCCCTGTACCTGCCCTGGGAGTGTTTGATGGGACAGTGTAGAGGGAGCTTGACTCTGTATCTAACCCCCTGTACCTGCCCTGGGAGTGTTTGATGGGACAGTGTAGAGGGAGCTTTACTCTGTATCTAACCCCCTGTACCTGCCCTGGGAGTGTTTGATGGGACAGTGTAGAGGGAGCTTTACTCTGTATCTAACCCCCTGTACCTGCCCTGGGAGTGTTTGATGGGACAGTGTAGAGGGAGCTTTACTCTGTATCTAACCCCCTGTACCTGCCCTGGGAGTGTTTGATGGGACAGTGCAGAGGGAGCTTTACTCTGTATCTAACCCCCTGTACCTGCCCTGGGAGTGTTTGATGGGACTGTGTCGCGGGCCGAGTTGGTGCTAACACGTACTGTTTTATTTCAGGGTATGGCTAAGAATGGAAACGATGCTGAGATTGACGAGGCTCTGTACTCCAGACAGCTGTAAGTGGGACTTCTTTGTTTGAACTGCTGTGTCAATGTGTGAATTCTAGACTGACGTGCCCAAATGCCGTTCCACTCGGTCAGTTAGTCGTCGGTTTAACTGCGCACCACACCGCGAAGTCTGGCATTTTCCTCGTGCGGTCTGTGTCGGGTTAGCGTGGCTGAGATCGGTTGGGCTGCCGTCAGCACGGAAACTTGTGCGAGGGAGTGAGGAAAGTATCATTGCCGTTTCCTGTTGTCTTGAGTGCCTCGTACCGTGGGGAAGTCGGGTGAAAGAGGGGCTGCAGATGTACCAGAGGGTTGACTGGCATCTGTGAGAAACCGAGTGAACCTTCTCTGAACTGCCTGCAATGCAAGTATATCCTTCCTTAAATACGGAGACCAGAACTGCACGCAGTACTCCAGGTGTGGCCTCACCAATACCCTGTATAACTGGAGCAAGACTTCCCTGCTTTTATACTCCATCCCCCTTTGCAATAAAGGCCAAGATTCCATTGGCCTTCCTGATCACTTGCTGTACCTGCATACTATCCTTTTGTGTTTCATGCACAAGGACCTCCAGGTCCCTCTGTACTGCAGCACTTTGCAATCTCTCCCCATTTGAAGAATAATTAGATTTTTTTATTCTTCCTACCAAAGTGGATAACCTCTCACTTTCCCACATTGTACTCCCATCTGCCAAATTTTTGACCACTCACTTAGTCCGTCTATATCCCTTTGTCGATCCTTTGCATCCTCCTCACACCTTGCTTTGCAGCCCATCTTGGTATCATCAGCAAATTTGGGTATATTACACTCGGTCCCTTCAAACAAGTCATTAATAATTATAACTTTTTTATTTGTATAGCACCTTTAATACAGTAAAATGTCACAAGGCACTTCACAGCAGTGTTACAGGCAAACAGATAAATTTGGCCCCGAGCCACGGAAGAAATTGAGGCAAATGATCAAACGCTTGTTTAAAGAGGCCGGTTTTAAGGAGCGTCCTAAAGGAGGAAAGAGAGGTTTAGGGAGGGAGTTCCAGAGCTTGGGGCCCAGGCAGCTGAAGGCACGGCCACCAATGGTTGAGCAGTTATGAAGGATGTTCGAGGCCAGAATTTGAGGAGCGCAGACACCTTGTGGGATTGTGAGGCTGATAAAGATTAGAGAGATAGGGAGGGCCAAGTGATTTGTAAACTTGGATGAGAATTTTGAAATCGAAGCGTTGTTTAACTGGGAGCCAATGTCGGTCAGAAATCACAGTGGTGATCTTGATTGTAAATGATATAGATTGTAAATCCATCTATCCGTAACCTTCAGGACTACGGACCAAGAGCTGGAAAGCGGGATTAGGCTGGGATGGCCGGCGCGGACACGATGGGCCAAAATGGCCATCTTCCGTGCTGTAAATTTCTCCGATTCTAAATAGCTGAGGCCCCAGCACTGATCCCTGTGTGGCCCCCCCCGCCAGTTTCTGGAAACTTACCCTCACGGTTTGTCCTTGCCCTTGCAGGTACGTCCTCGGCTACGAGGCCATGAAGCGCATGCAGAATGCCAACATTCTGATATCGGGCATGCGCGGCCTGGGGCTGGAAATCGCCAAGAACGTGATCCTGGGCGGCGTGAAGACCGTAACCATCCATGACCAGGGCGTCGCACAGTGGGTAGACCTGTCCTCCCAGGTAGGTCGTCCCCTTTCGCAAATGTGACCCAAATCGTGCCGCTCTCCCGTCGCGAGTCTGACTTGCTGTTGTCAATACTGCAAGCGGGAAAGTAGGTGACACGGTGTGGGGGTGGGGGGAGAATTAGCGCTGCCAAATACAAGGGGGAGCGGGGAGATTCATAGAATCATGGAAAATAGGTGCAGGAGGAGGCCATTCGGCTCTTCGAGCCTGCACCACCATTCAATAAGATCATGGCTGATCATTCCCTCAGTACCCCATTCCTGCTTTCTCTCCATACCCCGTAATCCCTTTAGCCGTAAGGGCCACATCTAACTCCCTTTTGAATATATCTAACGAACTGGCCTCAACAACTTTCTGCGGCAGAGAATTCCACAGGTTCACAATTCTCTGGGTGAAGAAGTTTCTCCTCATCTCGCTCCTAAATGGCCTACCTCTTATCCTTAGACTGTGACCCCTGGTTCTGGACTTCCCCAACATCGGGAACATTCTTCCTGCATCTAACCTGTCCAGTCCCGTCAGAATTGTATATGTTTCTATGAGATCCCCTCTCATTTTTCTAAATTCCAGTGAATACAGGCCCAGTCGATCCAGTCTCTCCTCATATGTCAGTCCTGCCATCCCGGGAATAAGTCTGGTGAACCTTCGCTGCACTCTCTCAATAGCAAGAACATCCTTCCTCAGATTAGGAGACCAAAACTGAACACAATATTCCAGGTGAGGCCTCACCAAGGCCCTGTACAACTGCAGTAAGACCTCCCTGCTCCTATACTCAAATCCTCTCGCTATGAAGGCCAACATACCATTTGCCTTCTTCACCGCCTGCTGTACCTGCATGGCCAACTTTCAATGACTGATGTACCATGACACCCAGGTCTCGTTGTACCTCCCATTTTCCTAATCTGACCGAGCCTGGTCACACCACGTCTCGTCCTGTGCCCACTTTTGTGCAACTTGAAATACTTGAGGGAGGTGGGTGGCGGGGACATGCGAGCCAGGGAGATGCTCCAAAGGGCTGGGGACTGTTGCTTGTTCATCAGAGGCAGCCCCAGCCCAGGACAGTGTGGAGCATCAGAACCAACAGAGACTCCCATTTCTCCAGCCTCTCTCCCCTCCCCCCCCCCCCCCCATCCCCCCATCCCCCGGAAACGTCCCTTAGCTCCCCGCAGCCAATGAAGTACTTTTTGACCTGTGCTCACTGTTGTCATGTCTGAAAAGCGGCTGCCAATTGGCGCACAGCAAGCTCCCACACACAGCGATGTGATAATGACCCGGATCGTCTGTTTTAGTGATGTTGGTCGAGGGATAAATATTGGCCCCAGGACACCGGGGAGAACTCCCCCTGCTCTTCTTCCAATAGTGGCCCCAGGATCTTTTACATCCACCCGAGAGGGCAGACGGGGCCTCGGTTTAATGTCTCATCCCGAAATACAGCCCCTCCGACAGTGCGGGGCTCCCTAAGTACCGATCCTCCGACAGTGCGGCGCTCCCTCGGTACCGCCCCTCCGACAGCGCAGTGCGGCGCTCCCTCAGTACCGCCCCTCCGACAGCGCAGTGCGGCGCTCCCTCAATACCGCCCCTCTGACAGCGCAGTGCGGCACTCCCTCAGTACCGCCCCTCCGACAGCGCAGTGCGGCGCTCCCTCGGTACCGCCCCTCCCGACAGCGCAGAGCGGTGCTCCCTCAGTACCGCCCCTCCAACAGCGCAGTGCGGCGCTCCCTCAGTACTGCCCCTCCGACAGCGCAGGGCGGCGCTCCCTCGATGTAGTGTCGGCCTATATTTGTGTGTTGGAGTCTCTGGAGCCCCCCCCCCCCCCCACCTTATGACCCAGATGCGAGGGTGCTAGCCAGTGAGTCACGACTGGCACTCAACAGTCATCAAGCTCACTGCCAGCGTCTGGCGAGATGTCGAAGCACCGGGAGGGGTGGTGGGCTGGGGTTAGGAGACCAACACCCCCGCCCCGCCCAGCAGGGTACTGAACTACCTGTGTGGGGGGGTGTTGGGGGACGCCGGCTAGAATGTGATCAGCGGGCGGGCGGAGGCTGGTATATTCTGCCACCGGCCGGGCCGAAGCTGGCGGTGGCCACCCTGCATTCGAAAGTGACTCTGGCGCTGTCCCGTGGCCTGATCATTGATGTTGCAGGAACAGTAACACACAGGTTTATTCCCGTGCTTCCTGGGGGTTGCCGTTTCCGGGGAGCCCTCGTTACTTTTGGACACGGAGCGGGCGGAAGTTCAAATCCCACCACGGCAGCTGGGCAATTGAAAATTCAGTTGCCGAAATAAATTTGGAATGAACTTCGTTCAGGGGATGTGGGCATCGCTGGCCAGGTCTGGCGTTTATTGCCCATCCCTAATTGCCCCCCTTGAGAAGGTGGTGGTGAGCCGCCTTCTTGAACCGCTGCAGTCCGTGTGGTGAAGGTGCTCCCACAGTGCTGACTTAGTCGTAGCGGTTTGGTTACAACTAAGTGGCTCGCTGCGCCACTTCAGAGGGGCAGCTAAGAGTTAAGGACCAGATTGTTGTCTTACAGTTTTATGGTCACCGTTACTGATGTAGAATTCCAGATTTATTTCATTGCCTATGTTGCCGCCATCATCATCATAGGCAGTCCCCTCGGAATTGAGGAAGACTTCCACTCTTAACACGAGTCCTTAGGTGGCTGAACAGCCCAATACGGGAGCCACAGTCCCTGTCACAGGTGGGACACACAGTGGTTGAGGGAAGGGGAGGGTGGGACTGGTTTGCCGCACGCTCCTTCCGCTGCCTGCGCTTGCTTTCTGCACGCTCTCGGCGACGAGACTCGAGGTGCTCAGCGCCCTCCCGGATGCACTTCCCCCATTTAGGGCGGACTGGTCTTTTGGGGCCGGGGACTCCCAGGTGTCGGTGGGGATGTTGCACTTTATCAGGGAGGCTTTGAGGGTGGCCCCCTGTAACGTTTCCTCTGCCCCACCTTTGGCTCGCTTGCCCGTGAAGGAGTTCCGAGTAGAGCGCTTGGCCTTGGGAGTCTCGTGTCGGGGGGCGTGCGGACGATGTGGCCCTGCCCCATACCACTACCATGAATCTACCAGATTGTCGGAAATCGGTGCGGTCGAGGCCTGCAAGACCATCAGCAGGCCGGGGCCATTAGAGGGAGCAGTGTGCAGTGACATACTGCAGGGAGCAGCGCGTGCTGCTGTGGGTGGGGGTGGGAGGGGGGAGCGAAGGAGCGGCGAGAGAATGTAGGGGGACGTGATCGGGGCCCAGGAGAGGCGCGAGTTCGGGGCCCGGAAGAGCCGAGGGCCATGGGGCAGCACGGGCCCAGCGCCCACACTGTGCGATATGTTGTGCACACTGGGTCCGTGCAGCAGAGCTGGTCTCCAGTCGTCCTGGTTAACTCTTGCCCCTGGACCAAGACACCTCTCTGTCAAGCCCCGTGTGGTGGCTGGTGTGCAACGGTCACCCCAGGTTAAAAAAAAATCCACCCACAGGCATCTTCCACCCTTCAGGATGTAGTTCGGGATCCGGAATATCATTGAAACACCCGTGAACTCATCCCTTTTGGGCCTGGAAGCAAGTCATTCTTGTTTCGAAGGACTGCCTACGATGATGATGATGTATAAGATGACTCATCGCAACTTTCTGAAGGGCAATTAGCCATGAGCAATAGATCTTGGCCAGCAACGCCCATAATCCCAAGAATGAATTCGAAGAAAAAGTGACCGCTTCAGAAGTGATTGGCGGGGGGGGGGGGGTGTGCTCGAGGTATCCCGGGGAGCTGACGGGTTCTGTCTGACCGCCACTTTCTAATGTCATCCATTGGAAGAGATTTAATGCATTAACTAACGCAGTCGCTTTCTGCGTTTGGCCCCAACTGCATACAACACTAGTTCGGCCGCAGCGAGAGCACTGCGTGCAGTTCTGGTCACCACATTACAGGGGAGGTGTGCACGAGAGAGGGTACAGAGGAGATTTACCAGGATGTTGCACTAGGGAGGGTACAGAGGAGATTTACCAGGATGTTGCACTGGAGAGGGTACAGAGGAGATTTACCAGGATGTTGCACTGGAGAGGGTACAGAGGAGATTTACCAGGATGTTGCACTAGAGAGGGTACAGAGGAGATTTACCAGGATGTTGCACTGGAGAGGGTACAGAGGAGATTTACCAGGATGTTGCACTAGAGAGGGTACAGAGGAGATTTACCAGGATGTTGCACTAGAGAGGGTACAGAGGAGATTTACCAGGATGTTGCACGAGGGAGGGTACAGAGGAGATTTACCAGGATGTTGAACTAGAGAGGGTACAGAGGAGATTTACCAGGATGTTGCACTAGAGAGGGTACAGAGGAGATTTACCAGGATGTTGCACTGGAGAGGGTACAGAGGAGATTTACCAGGATGTTGCACTAGAGAGGGTACAGAGGAGATTTACCAGGATGTTGCACTGGAGAGGGTGCAGAGGAGATTTACCAGGATGTTGCACGAGAGAGGGTACAGAGGAGATTTACCAGGATGTTGCACTAGAGAGGGTGCAGAGGAGATTTACCAGGATGTTGCACTGGAGAGGGTACAGAGGAGATTTACCAGGATGTTGCACTGGAGAGGGTACAGAGGAGATTTACCAGGATGTTGCCTGGACTGGAGAATTTTAGCTTTTTAGAAAGAGGATGTGGATTTATATAGCAGCTTTCACAACCTCGACGTCTCAAAGTGCCTTACAGCCAATGAAGTAAGAACATAAATAGGAGCAGGAGTCGGCCATTCGGCCCATCGTGTCCGCCTCGCGCCGGCCGACCAAGAGCCATCCCGGCCTAATCCCACTTTCCCGCTCTGGGTCCCTAGCCCTGTGGGATACAGCACTTCGAGCGCACGTCCAAATGTGGTGAGGGTTTCTGCCTCTACCTCCCTTTCAGGCCGTGAGTTCCCCCCCAGACCCCCACCACCCTCTGGGTGAAGACATTTCCCCTCGAAACCTCCCCCCCAATTACTTTCAATCTCTGTCCCCTGGTTGATTTCTCTTGTTTCTTCTCCCCCCCCCCCCCCCCCCCCTCAGTTCTACCTTCGAGAAGCAGACCTCGCGAAGAACCGCGCCGAGGTTTCCCAGCCCAGGCTGGCCGAGCTGAACACCTACGTGCCGGTGACGGCCTACACTGGGGAGCTGACTGAAGATTACCTGCAGCAGTTCCAGGCAAGTGACCCCTTGGGCGGGGGGGCGTCTCTCAAGGCCGAACGGTGGCAAGGGGACGGGAGGGGGAGGGGGGTCTGAAACGAACCCATTAACGCTAACGATCTGGGACGCCTCCCGAATCAGCGACCAGCCCTTTCGCAGATTCCCGCGGGGTGGCTCGGACAGGAGCCTTTGGGGCTTTCGATTAATTCTTGCCCGCTTTGCCTGCTCTTGGGGGCATGGCGCTGGCTCTCTTCGACAGCAGCAGAGCCTGGGGGGGTTAGGCAGCACCCCGCCCTGAGCGATGGTCGCCCCTCCCAGCAGCTTGTTGAGCGCCTCGTCTTCGCGGCCGGCCAGCTGCGGGCGTCTTGTTGCGTTGCCGGTCTGAGTATAACGCAAACCCTGTACCGTTTTTTTTCCCCCTCGCCCATAGGTGGTCGTGCTCACCAACTCGCCCCTCGAGGAGCAACTGAGGGTCGGGGAATTCTGCCACTGCCGAGGAATCAAGTTCATTGTGGCCGACACAAAGGGGCTGTTCGGGTGAGTGAGAGCGAGATCGCACGGTTCACGAGGCCGCTCGCGGGCAGACTTGCATTTCTGTACCGCCTTTCAGAACGACGCAGTGACAGGGGGAGGCCGTTCAGCCCCTCGAGCCTGTTACATTAGGGACAGGGGGAGGCCGTTCAGCCCCTCGAGCCTGTTACATTAGGAACAGGAGGAGGCCGTTCAGCCCCTCGAGCCTGTTACATTAGGAACAGGAGGAGGCCGTTCAGCCCCTCGAGCCTGTTACATTAGGGACAGGAGGAGGCCGTTCAGCCCCTCGAGCCTGTTACATTAGGGACAGGAGGAGGCCGTTCAGCCCCTCGAGCCTGTTACATTAGGGACAGGAGGAGGCCGTTCAGCCCCTCGAGCCTGTTACATTAGGGACAGGGGGAGGCCGTTCAGCCCCTCGAGCCTGTTACATTAGGAACAGGAGGAGGCCGTTCAGCCCCTCGAGCCTGTTACATTAGGGACAGGAGGAGGCCGTTCAGCCCCTCGAGCCTGTTGCATTAGGAACAGGAGGAGGCCGTTCAGCCCCTCAAGCCTGTTGCATTAGGGACAGGCGGAGGCCGTTCAGCCCCTCGAGCCTGTTACATTAGGGACAGGAGGAGGCCGTTCAGCCCCTCGAGCCTGTTGCATTAGGAACAGGAGGAGGCCGTACAGCCCCTCGAGCCTGTTACATTAGGGACAGGAGGAGGCCGTTCAGCCCCTCGAGCCTGTTACATTAGGGACAGGAGGAGGCCGTTCAGCCCCTCGAGCCTGTTACATTAGGGACAGGAGGAGGCCGTTCAGCCCCTCGAGCCTGTTACATTAGGAACAGGAGGAGGCCGTACAGCCCCTCGAGCCTGTTACATTAGGGACAGGAGGAGGCCGTTCAGCCCCTCGAGCCTGTTACATTAGGGACAGGAGGAGGCCGTTCAGCCCCTCGAGCCTGTTACATTAGGGACAGGAGGAGGCCGTTCAGCCCCTCGAGCCTGTTACATTAGGGACAGGAGGAGGCCGTTCAGCCCCTCGAGCCCGTTCTGCCTATTCAATGCGATCACGGCTGACCGACCTAACTCCATCCACCTGCCTTTGCCCCTTAATACCTTTGCATAACAGAAAGCTAGGTCAGCGAGTACAGGGGTGATGGGTGAGCCGGGACTCGATCCCAGATTCAAAATTAACAATTGATCTCGTCAATTGCCGTTTGCGGAAGAGAGTTCCAAATGTCTGCCACGCTGTGTGTGTAGAAATGTTTCCTGACGTCACTCCTGAAAGGTCTGGCTCTAATTTTTAGACTCTGCCCCCTAGTCCTAGACTCTCCAACCAGCGGAGGTAGTCAGTCTCTGTCTCTCGATCTACCCTGCCGTTGACATTGGACGTCCAGGGAACCCTCCCCAAGGGGAGGGATACCTGACTACTTCCTTCCTGCTACCCTTTGGGCTTCAACTTGCTGCTGAATTGAAACCGGATCTTAGAAACATGGAAAATAGGAGCAGGAGTAGGCTATTCGGCCCCTCGAGCCTGCACCATTCAATATGATCATGGCTGATCCTCTATCCCAACACCATATTCCCGCTTTCTCCCCATACCCCTTGATGCCTTTTGCGTCTAGAAATCGATCTGTCTCCCTCTTAAATATATTCAGTGACTTGGCCCCCACAGCCTCCTGTGGGAGAGAATTCCACAGGTTCACAACCCTCGGAGTGAAAACATTTCTCCTCATCTCGCTCCTAAATTTCCTACCCCGTATCCTGAGACTGTGTGAGCCCTTGTTCTAGACTTCCCAGCCCCGGGGGAAACATCCTCCCCGCATCCAGTCTGTCCAACCCCGTCAGAATTTTATACCTTTCAATGAGATCCCCTCTCATTCTTCTAAACTCCAGTGAATACAGGCCCAGTCGACCCAATCTCTCCTCATACGACAGTCCTGCCATCCCAGGAATCAGTCTGGTGAACCTTCGCTGCACTCCCTCTATGGCCAGTATATCCTTTCTTAAACGATAAGTGGTTATGGGGAGCGGGCGGGGAAGTGGACCCGAGTCCACGATCGGATCAGCAACGATCGTAATTAATGGCGGAGCAGGCTCGAGGGGGCCGTACGGCCCACACCCTGCTCCTGTTTCTTCTGTTCTTGGGTAAGTAGGCCATAAACTGCACATAATACTCCAGGATCGATTGTGGAATTCGGAGCCACACCGTCGGCAATGTGTTGAGTGCAGGTTTTATCCGACGACGTACTGGGCCCCCGAGCATTGCCCCGGGGAGATTGGCGACCGGCGGCGGCACTTTTGCTAAAACCCTTGCCCGTGTTTTTGTCCCCGCCCCCACCCACACACAGGCAACTCTTCTGCGACTTCGGCGAGGAGATGATCGTGTTGGACAGCAATGGGGAGCAGCCGTTGAGCGCCATGATCTCGATGATCACCAAGGTAAGCGCCGTTGCCGTGCAGCCGCTCTCCCTCGCTTCCCGCAACCTCCCCTCCCCTCGCCCGCCGCGCGTGAGCTCACTCCCGTCTGTCTGTCTGTCTGTTCCAGGACAACCCCGGGGTGGTGACCTGTCTGGACGAAGCCCGACACGGCTTCGAGAGCGGCGACTTTGTGACGTTCACCGAGGTCCAAGGGATGAAGGACCTCAACCAATGCGATCCGGTGGAGATCAAAGTGCTCGGTCAGTATTTCACCGCATCCTGGACTGGTTAAAGGAAACCGAGAAACAGAGAAAATAGGTGCAGGAGCAGGCCATTCGGCCCTTCGAGCCTGCACCACCATTCAATAAGATCACGGCTGATCATTCCCTCAGTACCCCATTCCTGCTTTCTCTCCATACCCCTTGATCCCTTTAGCCGTAAGGGCCACATCTAACTCCCTTTTGAATATATCTAACGAACTGGCCCCAACAACTCTCTGTGGTAGAGAATTCCACAGGTTCACAATTCTCTGGGTGAAGAAGTTTCTCCTCATCTCAGTCCTAAATGGCTTACCCCTTATCCTTAGACTGTGTCCCCTGGTTCTGGACTTCCCCAACATCGGGAACATTCTTCCTGCATCTAACCTGTCCAGTCCTGTCAGAATTTTATATGTTTCCATGCGATCCCCTCTCATTATTCTAAACTCCAGTGAATGTAAGCCTAGTCGATCCAGTCTCTCCTCATATGTCAGTCCTGCCATCCCGGGAATCAGTCTGGTGAACCTTCGCTGCACTCCCTCAATAGCAAGAACGTCCTTCCTCAGGTTAGGAGACCAAAACTGCACACAATATTCCAGGTGTGGCCTCACCAAGGCCCTGTACAACTGCAGTAACACCTCCCTGCTCCTGTACTCAAATCCTCTCGCGATGAAGGCCAACACGCCATTTGCCTTCTTCACCGCCTGCTGTACCTGCATGGCCAACTTTCAATGACTGATGTACCATGACACCCAGGTCTCGTTGCACCTCCCCTTTTCCTAATCTGTCACCCTTCAGATAATATTCTGCCTTCCTGTTTTTACCACCAATGTGAAAGTCTTGCATTTATATAGCGCCTTTCACAACCACTGGACATCTCAAAGCGTTTCACAGCCAATGAACTACTTTTGGAGATTGCGGTCACTGTTGCATTGTGAGAAACGCCAATTTGCGCACAGCAAGCTCCCACACACAGCGATGTGATGATGACCCAGATCGTCTGTTTTAGTGATGTTGGTCGAGGGATAATTATTGGCCCCAGGACACCGGGGAGAACTCCCCCTGCTCTTCTTCCAATAGTGGCCCCGGGATCTTTTACATCCACCCGAGAGGGCAGACGGGGTCTCGGTTTAATGTCTCATCTGAACATCTCTCACTCAGCACTGCACTGGGAGTGCCAGCCTAGATTTATGTGCTTGGGTTCCTGTCATCATCATCATAGGCAGTCCCTCGAACGAGGATGACTTGCTTCCACGAGTTCAGATGTTTCTATGAAGGACCTAATATTCTGGATCCCGGACTACATCCTGAAGGGTGGGAGATGCCTGTGGGTGGATTGTTTTAACGTGGGGTGACCGTTGCACACCAGCCACCACACGGGGCTCGACAGAGCGAGGTCTGGGTCCAGGGGCAAGGGTTAACCAGGACGACTGGAGACCAGCTCTGCTGCACGGACCCAGTGCGCCCACATATCGCACAGTGTGGGCTGGGCCCGTGCTGCCTCGGCTCCCCGGGGCCCGAACCCTCATTCGCCGCACCTCCGCACCAAACATTCTCCGTTCCTCCGCCCCCGATCTCTCGCCCCCGCTCCTCCGCCCCCGATCTCTCGCCCCCGCTCCTCCGCCCCCGATCTCTCGCCCCCGCTCCTCCGCCCCCGATCTCTCGCCCCCGCTCCTCCGCCCCCGATCTCTCGCCCCCGCTCCTCCGCCCCCGATCTCTCGCCCCCGCTCCTCCGCCCCCGATCTCTCGCCCCCGCTCCTCCGCCCCCGATCTCTCGCCCCCGCTCCTCCGCCCCCGATCTCTCGCCCCCGCTCCTCCGCCCCCGATCTCTCGCCCCCGCTCCTCCGCCCCCGATCTCTCGCCCCCGCTCCTCCGCCCCCGATCTCTCGCCCCCGCTCCTCCGCCCCCGATCTCTCGCCCCCGCTCCTCCGCCCCCGATCTCTCGCCCCCGCTCCTCCGCCCCCGATCTCTCGCCCCCGCTCCTCCGCCCCCGATCTCTCGCCCCCGCTCCTCCGCCCCCGATCTCTCGCCCCCGCTCCTCCGCCCCCGATCTCTCGCCCCCGCTCCTCCGCCCCCGATCTCTCGCCCCCGCTCCTCCGCCCCCGATCTCTCGCCCCCGCTCCTCCGCCCCCGATCTCTCGCCCCCGCTCCTCCGCCCCCGATCTCTCGCCCCCGCTCCTCCGCCCCCGATCTCTCGCCCCCGCTCCTCCGCCCCCGATCTCTCGCCCCCGCTCCTCCGCCCCCGATCTCTCGCCCCCGCTCCTCCGCCCCCGATCTCTCGCCCCCGCTCCTCCGCCCCCGATCTCTCGCCCCCGCTCCTCCGCCCCCGATCTCTCGCCCCCGCTCCTCCGCCCCCGATCTCTCGCCCCCGCTCCTCCGCCCCCGATCTCTCGCCCCCGCTCCTCCGCCCCCGATCTCTCGCCCCCGCTCCTCCGCCCCCGATCTCTCGCCCCCGCTCCTCCGCCCCCGATCTCTCGCCCCCGCTCCTCCGCCCCCGATCTCTCGCCCCCGCTCCTCCGCCCCCGATCTCTCGCCCCCGCTCCTCCGCCCCCGATCTCTCGCCCCCGCTCCTCCGCCCCCGATCTCTCGCCCCCGCTCCTCCGCCCCCGATCTCTCGCCCCCGCTCCTCCGCCCCCGATCTCTCGCCCCCGCTCCTCCGCCCCCGATCTCTCGCCCCCGCTCCTCCGCCCCCGATCTCTCGCCCCCGCTCCTCCGCCCCCGATCTCTCGCCCCCGCTCCTCCGCCCCCGATCTCTCGCCCCCGCTCCTCCGCCCCCGATCTCTCGCCCCCGCTCCTCCGCCCCCGATCTCTCGCCCCCGCTCCTCCGCCCCCGATCTCTCGCCCCCGCTCCTCCGCCCCCGATCTCTCGCCCCCGCTCCTCCGCCCCCGATCTCTCGCCCCCGCTCCTCCGCCCCCGATCTCTCGCCCCCGCTCCTCCGCCCCCGATCTCTCGCCCCCGCTCCTCCGCCCCCGATCTCTCGCCCCCGCTCCTCCGCCCCCGATCTCTCGCCCCCGCTCCTCCGCCCCCGATCTCTCGCCCCCGCTCCTCCGCCCCCGATCTCTCGCCCCCGCTCCTCCGCCCCCGATCTCTCGCCCCGCTCCTCCGCCCCCGATCTCTCGCCCCCGCTCCTCCGCCCCCGATCTCTCGCCCCCGCTCCTCCGCCCCCGATCTCTCGCCCCCGCTCCTCCGCCCCCGATCTCTCGCCCCCGCTCCTCCGCCCCCGATCTC
Source organism: Pristiophorus japonicus (assembly GCF_044704955.1). Lineage (NCBI taxonomy): Eukaryota > Metazoa > Chordata > Chondrichthyes > Pristiophoridae > Pristiophorus > Pristiophorus japonicus. Next base: position 2,307 of record NW_027252956.1, on the reverse strand, counting down.
TCGCCCCCGCTCCTCCGCCCCCGATCTCTCGCCCCCGCTCCTCCGCCCCCGATCTCTCGCCCCCGCTCCTCCGCCCCCGATCTCTCGCCCCCGCTCCTCCGCCCCCGATCTCTCGCCCCCGCTCCTCCGCCCCCGATCTCTCGCCCCCGCTCCTCCGCCCCCGATCTCTCGCCCCCGCTCCTCCGCCCCCGATCTCTCGCCCCCGCTCCTCCGCCCCCGATCTCTCGCCCCCGCTCCTCCGCCCCCGATCTCTCGCCCCCGCTCCTCCGCCCCCGATCTCTCGCCCCCGCTCCTCCGCCCCCGATCTCTCGCCCCCGCTCCTCCGCCCCCGATCTCTCGCCCCCGCTCCTCCGCCCCCGATCTCTCGCCCCCGCTCCTCCGCCCCCGATCTCTCGCCCCCGCTCCTCCGCCCCCGATCTCTCGCCCCCGCTCCTCCGCCCCCGATCTCTCGCCCCCGCTCCTCCGCCCCCGATCTCTCGCCCCCGCTCCTCCGCCCCCGATCTCTCGCCCCCGCTCCTCCGCCCCCGATCTCTCGCCCCCGCTCCTCCGCCCCCGATCTCTCGCCCCCGCTCCTCCGCCCCCGATCTCTCGCCCCCGCTCCTCCGCCCCCGATCTCTCGCCCCCGCTCCTCCGCCCCCGATCTCTCGCCCCCGCTCCTCCGCCCCCGATCTCTCGCCCCCGCTCCTCCGCCCCCGATCTCTCGCCCCCGCTCCTCCGCCCCCGATCTCTCGCCCCCGCTCCTCCGCCCCCGATCTCTCGCCCCCGCTCCTCCGCCCCCGATCTCTCGCCCCCGCTCCTCCGCCCCCGATCTCTCGCCCCCGCTCCTCCGCCCCCGATCTCTCGCCCCCGCTCCTCCGCCCCCGATCTCTCGCCCCCGCTCCTCCGCCCCCGATCTCTCGCCCCCGCTCCTCCGCCCCCGATCTCTCGCCCCCGCTCCTCCGCCCCCGATCTCTCGCCCCCGCTCCTCCGCCCCCGATCTCTCGCCCCCGCTCCTCCGCCCCCGATCTCTCGCCCCCGCTCCTCCGCCCCCGATCTCTCGCCCCCGCTCCTCCGCCCCCGATCTCTCGCCCCCGCTCCTCCGCCCCCGATCTCTCGCCCCCGCTCCTCCGCCCCCGATCTCTCGCCCCCGCTCCTCCGCCCCCGATCTCTCGCCCCCGCTCCTCCGCCCCCGATCTCTCGCCCCCGCTCCTCCGCCCCCGATCTCTCGCCCCCGCTCCTCCGCCCCCGATCTCTCGCCCCCGCTCCTCCGCCCCGAACCCCGCCCCCGCTCCTCCGCCCCCGATCTCTCGCCCCCGCTCCTCCGCCCCCGATCTCTCGCCCCCGCTCCTCCGCCCCCGATCTCTCGCCCCCGCTCCTCCGCCCCCGATCTCTCGCCCCCGCTCCTCCGCCCCCGATCTCTCGCCCCCGCTCCTCCGCCCCCGATCTCTCGCCCCCGCTCCTCCGCCCCCGATCTCTCGCCCCCGCTCCTCCGCCCCCGATCTCTCGCCCCCGCTCCTCCGCCCCCGATCTCTCGCCCCCGCTCCTCCGCCCCCGATCTCTCGCCCCCGCTCCTCCGCCCCCGATCTCTCGCCCCCGCTCCTCCGCCCCCGATCTCTCGCCCCCGCTCCTCGCCCCCGATCTCTCGCCCCCGCTCCTCCGCCCCCGATCTCTCGCCCCCGCTCCTCCGCCCCCGATCTCTCGCCCCCGCTCCTCCGCCCCCGATCTCTCGCCCCCGCTCCTCCGCCCCCGATCTCTCGCCCCCGCTCCTCCGCCCCCGATCTCTCGCCCCCGCTCCTCCGCCCCCGATCTCTCGCCCCCGCTCCTCCGCCCCCGATCTCTCGCCCCCGCTCCTCCGCCCCCGATCTCTCGCCCCCGCTCCTCCGCCCCCGATCTCTCGCCCCCGCTCCTCCGCCCCCGATCTCTCGCCCCCGCTCCTCCGCCCCCGATCTCTCGCCCCCGCTCCTCCGCCCCCGATCTCTCGCCCCCGCTCCTCCGCCCCCGATCTCTCGCCCCCGCTCCTCCGCCCCCGATCTCTCGCCCCCGCTCCTCCGCCCCCGATCTCTCGCCCCCGCTCCTCCGCCCCCGATCTCTCGCCCCCGCCTCCGGTCCTCCGCCCCCCCTCCTCGCCCCCGCTCCTCCGCCCCCGATCTCTCGCCCCCGCTCCTCGCCCCCGCTCTCCGCCCCGATCTCTCGCCCCCGCTCCTCCGCCCCCGATCTCTCGCCCCCGCTCCTCCGCCCCCGATCTCTCGCCCCCGCTCCTCCGCCCCCGATCTCTCCTCTCGCCCCCCGCTCCTCCGCCCCCCGTTCTCTCGCCCCCGCTCCTCCGCC